>NW_013952897.1:61776-65171 GCF_001266775.1 Austrofundulus limnaeus
CAAATATATATAATTTATTAGAAATAAGCTGGAAAAATAAATATAAAGGTCAATTCTGTCAGTGTGCCCCAGGGCAGCTGTGGCTGCAATGAAGTTTGCCATCATTGGTGTGTRAATGTGTGTGACTGTAAGTTTAAAGTGCTTTGGGGTCCGGAGGGACTTGATAAAGCGCTAAATCCATTTAGCATTTACCAATGAAATGATAAAACATGAGGTAAAGTTCTCCTTGTTTAATTTAATTGGTGCATTTTAACTGTTTTTTTTTTTTTGTTGATCCATATTTCTGCTTTTATTTCTGATTATGACAGTTTCGTTCCTCCATATTTGATTGCATAAAAGTTTTAAAAAAAGAAAGAAAGAAAACTTTATGTGCATTTTACATATTTTAAGCTAATTTTTTTGCTTTTTTAAAAGAGCTGCTTCTTTTTGCTAAACTTCTGCTTTTTTCTACCTTTTGTGATTTTTGTGTCTACTTTGTGTAATTTATGCTTTTTTACAGCTGCTTTCTGCTATATTCAGCTATTTTAGCTGTTTCTTAGCCTTGTTACTGTTTTTATGCAAATTTAGTTTTTTTGTTTCTTTCAGCGTTTCAAATTGAACTCCTATTAACAGTTTTGCTATTAAACGTTTTCAGCTCAATTTTAGCAGCTTTCAGCTAAAGTTTTCAGCAAGAAACATTTTCACAGTAAATGCAACTAGACATGGGTTTTTACGATGTAAAAACAAGTGTGCATTGCCTTGTAGCATGTCTTTGCCTGCAGCAGTGGACTTGCAGAATGAACTTTGACCAAGTTCAAATGTGTTTTCTGTACCAGCTTGTACCTGTCACGTCAGCAGGTGTTTGTAATTAAGGTAATTGTGTGACAATATGAAGTTTGTGGAGATTTTCTGTTAAAGTTACTGTTGCTGGGTTTCAAACCCTGATCTCCTACATGAAAGTCCATGGCACTAACCATGAGGCCATTAGAGCTGTGGTAGAGAATGAGGCCAGGGTTTGGTTTGTATGTGTGCAGAAAGTGGCCACATTGCCAATGTAATGGTTGTCACTAAATTGAAAAAATATCACAACAATAAAGCAATATTAGGACAATATCATAGTAAAACATCAAAATACAATCATAGTATTGTAAACACTGAACCATTGAGATTAAATATTATTAAACTATGGTGCAGTACTAAGTAGATACAGCAGGGGCAGTATTGGACCAATACAAGGCTCCATTGACTCCCATTATAAATTATTAAACATTAATATTTCCAAAAATATAAGTTGAACAGGCACCAAAGGTCATAGCCATTATTTGGCACAGGAGCTTTACAAATATAAATTACAATGGCAGCTCTAGTACAAAGTATGCAGGAGGAGAAGCATGGCAAAGTGGAGATTACTTGGATGAGAAACAAATCACAATAGTGTGCATTGCCAATGCAATGCACACTGATAAATTAGTACTTGATCTTGTGACAATTATTGTGAGGGACAGTTGTGCACAAAACAACATGGTGGCCAAAAAAAAAGAAGAAAGAAAGAGAGCAGCTGTTTTGAAGTTAACTTTGATGTTCGAGGTGTAATTATGAAACACAGAAAACCTGGATGGAATAAACTGAACCATAAAGCTGAGATGGTCTGACTCTGCAGAAACRTCAAACATGAAAGAAGCAGCTGCAGAAAAACAATCTGAAAACATCTGGATTGTTGTAGAAGGAAGGAACTCTGGGTAAAAGTGTTGATTAAATCCAGCTGATCATATATTAAACTTTAAAAATGTTGTTTCCTTCCTGACCTTGTCTCCAGTTTTAGGTTTTTCTTGTTTCAGATCAACAAATAAAAACAAAACGCTGTTTTGAAACAATGATTTAAATCATTTAATGAGCTGAAACCATCCTGGTCCCATGGGAAAAAAGTGTTTCTTTCATGACAAATTAAATGTGTTTTTGTTTGGGTTGAGTTTCTGCAGCCACACCCGAGCCTGATTCCTGCAGAGCGGTTCTCACCAAAATGACTCCAAGTGTCCAACACTCGCTCCTCTGTTTGATAAAAATGACTTTTTTTAATGTTTGCATTTAAAAAACTTTAAAAGAAGCTTGTGTTAGAGTGGAGTGTGAAACAGAAAGGGCGTGTCTGAGTGATGTCACAGGAACAGCTGAGAGGCTGAAACGTTTCCCACATGTCTCCTGAAAACTGAAGAGAAACCAGATTTGGGCTCAGAGGCGTCTGTAAACAAACGTTCAATCGTTTCCAGGCACAAACTCTTTGATCGTTGCAATAATTCACCACAAAGAAGCAAGGAGAAAAACAGAGGAAAGGCTTTGTTTGATCTTTGTTCTGATGTTTAGTTTCCAATCAAACCTGGTTTGTTGTCAGTAAAACAGGAAAGTGAAGAATCGTTTCATGAATCTGTCAGATTGGTAACTTTTAGTTTGACAGAAGTTCTGTTTGTAAAAGAAGCTGAATGTTGATCGTCTCTGCAGAAAGTTACACCCAGAAAACTCAAACCCACCATCATAAATCCTCAGTTTATGGAAAATATTTTGCAATAAATTCTGTTTCTCTYCTGTTGTCAACACACGCGGACCACCCTGAATACTGCAACCTCCCCCACCTCCCCGACCCGGCCCGGTCCAAACAATCAGAGGGAACTCCGGCGGGGAGAGGAGGAGTGTTTTTTCTCAGCTCCACCCAGAGCCGCCTGCTGAGGAGAGGGTGACGTAAAGACTCCGATTTACAGATTTACGGTCTCTGCTCGGGGCTGAGGGGGAACCGGGCTGCAGAACAGAACCAGAAACTCTGGTGTGCTTCTCTGCTCAGGCCCCGCCCACTCCCACCTGTTCCCCGTTGTCATTTAGCTCAGGTGTCCCTCAGGTCTGTCGTCTTGTATCGTCGTGTTTTCTTCATTGTTTTAGCAAGAAAAGCTGTTTTTAAACCTTTTAAAGGATGGCTTCCCAGGCGATAAAATAATATACTAATTAAATCTAAGTATACTTTGGTATACTTGAAGCCGAACTAATCATCAGAATACTTAAAGAGTGCTATTTTGGAACAACTAATTTAATACTAAATATACTTTAGCTGTATTTAAGTTGTACAAAAGCACAATTTTAAGTATATTAAGTACACTTTTAAATACTAAAAGGGAACAACTTCAAATATATCCTGATGCATCTCAGTAATCCAGGTAAAAAATCAAAAAGAAAAAAATTGTATAGGTCTTCTGGACGGGTTCTTCTCTAATGAAACGTTTCATCTCTCCTCCAAGAGACTTCTTCAGTCTGAGAGTTTCAGGCAAAATTCAGGCTTTTAAGCCCTGCTTAAACACTGCAGGTGTTTCGGAGAAACTGAGACGTTTATTTTCTAAACATGATGTCCCAGTAGCTTTCAAACCCCAAAACACATT
>NW_013952897.1:71809-73320 GCF_001266775.1 Austrofundulus limnaeus
TAAAAATGTAATGAGTAAAAGTAAAACGTATGCTGAAAAATAATTACTCAAGTAAAGTACAGATGCCCAAAAATTCTACTTAAGTACAGTAACAACGTATTTGTACTTTGTTGCTTTACAACTCTGTCTGAGGTTTTTTTTTAACCGTTTACTGTCCTTCATGAAGACCCCTGGTCTAAACCTGTCTGATTTATTTAGGTTTAGCATCAACATTTGGTTTAATATGGAGGACCCAAACTGTCATAATCAGAAATAAAAGCAGAAATATATAAACGGACCAGTAAATAAATAAATACACTTAAAATTCAACAATTCAATTAAAAAAGGAGAACTTTACCTCATGCTTTATCATTTAATTGGCACTTATATTAATTTTTCCAGCTTAGTTCCAATATATCATATTTTCTTTTACTTGTACATGCATCTGCGTCTCTTAAATGGTTATATTAAACTATTTTTTAATAATTTTTCCCACGTATTTTTATTTCCATGTGTTGTTACATTTCTCTGTTTACTTTCCCTTATGCATTTTTACCTCATTATGCAAATAAAGTGGGCGGTGCTTCTTGGATCAGCTCCTCTCCTATTGGTCAACAGACAGGAAGTAGCAGATCAACCATGCTGCTTCTGCCTCAGTTTAGCTTAAAGTTTAAAGTTTAGTTTAAAACAAAGACACAGGTAAGTGTTTCCCTCCTTGCCTTTGTTTTTAATTAAACTTAATGTGAACTAAATGCAGACACAAATGCATGCACAAGTAAAGAAAAACAAAAACAATATATATATTTTTAAAAATGCTAAATGTAAATTATGTGCTAAAATATATAATTTATTAGAACTAAGATGGAAAAATAAATATGAAGGTCAGTTAAACGATAAAACATGAGGTAAAGTTCTCCTTTTTAAGTGAATTGGTGCATTTTAAGAGTATTTATTTATTTGTTGATCCRTTTAYATAYGTCTGCTTTTATTTCTGATTATGACAGTTTCTGTCCTCCATAGACTAAATGCAAAAACGTTTTAAAAAAAGAAACTATATGTGCATCCTAAATAACTTCACTTTAACATCCACTTTGTCATAATTGTGTTTTTTTGTTAATCATAACTTCAGAGTGTAACTGCTGTTCACTGCTGCCCTCTGCTGTCCGATAATCTGAGGATAATCTGAACAAACGGCACAAAGCCCAACTCCTGAAACAACCAAACAAAAACGCTCTGTTTCTTCTGATGAAGCCAGAACAAAAAATCTGAGAGTCACCAAGACAAGAAGTTATCATAATCTGCCTGGATTGGGTGATAATCTGCAGTGAGAGTTTCAGGAGGAAATGATTTTTCCTGGGTTCTTCCCCCGCAGAGTCTGTGGAGTCCAGCAGCAGCCTCTGGTGAACCAGATGGCTTCCTCTGTCAATCCCCACTCACAACCAAGATTAAGATTACACCACCCACCCACCCACACACACACACACACACACACACACACACACACACACATGCACATGCACATGCACAAAGAC
>NW_013952897.1:77052-79386 GCF_001266775.1 Austrofundulus limnaeus
CCCCCCCCGCCCCCCCCCTGCTGGCGCCCCTGGCAGCATTGATGACAAAACGTGACGTTTTTCTGTATTTTATAATTAAGACATTGAGTTTAAACATGTGTCTGAACTTTACACCTCCTGCTCCATGTAGCTGCAGATAAAACTGTCATAACTTAGAAAATCACCGGTTGGCAGAAAGGGATAAAGGTTGTGAACAATAAATATCTTACCTGTTGTAGATAGCCTTTTGAACGAAGTCAGCTTGGAGGAAAACGACCGTTGAGCTCTYAACTAAACTACTTCACACGCTTCTATCAAAACTGACAGTTTCACAGTTCAGTCATTTTATCAGGACTGATATGTCTGCAGGAAGTGCCTCAGGATGCACAGGAAGTGCTACAGCTTGCTGCTGATGCCGCGGTTTGTCAGCAAGAGACGTCAGTCACAAGAGCGTCTCCTTCACAAGAATCAAACCCACCATTTTGAAAACCTCCAAACCTCCTTGTCTGTTATTTAAAAAAATGTATTTTTAATAATTAAATATAAGAAACGTCAACATCGTGGTAGCATGAGGAAGTGACATTTCCTTTTCGTTTAGCTAACGACAGAAAACCAAATGTACTCGATTTGGGTTCAACTCGGCCATGCTGTTTTTGAAAACGATGGCGGAAGACKGCGATCGTTTTGTGACTTTATTTTTCTTTTATTTCCTGGTTGGTGTCGAAGCCCCGCCCACATCGAGGCAAGACTCGATTAGAACAGATTTGAATCAAATTAGGGATTTAGATTTAGGTCGTTTCAAAACGGCAGAGATCCGCTTTGAACTAGCCATCATTCCAATTAAACCTAATTTATATCATACCAAACTGAGCTCGAGCAAAAAGCCATCTACTGCAGGTAAGACACTGACTGTTCAAAAMCTTTCTGAGCACCCCACTTCATGCTGTTTAAAGTATTGTTTTTTAGACAAACAAGAGGAAGTTTCTGTAAAATAAAGACTCTGACTCATCAAATAATAACCATAAATACACTGTGAAGAAATAATAAAAGACGTCTGTTGTTCTGTTGGGACCAACAAACCTGTGTGGCTGAATCACAGCTGGGACCTGATCAGCTGCTAATATTCATCTGTCAGGACCTCCGATATGGATTTAAACTGACCTTCAKAGTTTCTTTTAATCCGTCCACATCTTTCTGCTGTAATCTGTCACGTTTCATTCATGGTTTCACTTTGTGAAGTTCGAAACAGCACAGAGATCACTGTCAGTGATCGATCATAAATATAATATCTATAATTAATTTATTAATCAGCGGACAACAGAGGCTGCTGAGTGAGTCCAGGAGGGTTCTTTCTGCAGGGTGCACGGCTCAAACCCCAGTAAGCCTGAGGCTGTCCCTGCAGTCTTATATAAACACGCAGTTATATCTGAGGAGCTCTAATCAAGCTGCACGGCTCTTATGTAACCGGGCTTTACGTGCTGCCAGGTTCACCGTCTGGCCCGAGTCAGTCTGTGCAGAGGTTAAAAAAACACAGAAAACCGCCTCTGAAAAGATCAATCCTGTAAATGTTTCTGYACAGGTAATATTTACATCTTTTCAGGTCAACATTTACTTGTTTTCTGCTGTTTTTCTCCATTTTTTAATGATTGTTTCAAAAATAGCATGCTGCAATAAACAAATAAATGCATTAACTGTTATATTTTACTGAATAATCCTGCATCACAAATCAAATCATTTAAATGGAAATTATTTTATTTGAATACATGAGAGAGCTATCAGAAAGATTAAAATGAACTTTGCAGAGTTTCTACAGTTTTAAGATTATTGTTATTTTTCACAAAAGGACCAATTAATTTAATGTCATTATTCAATCTGTTTAATGTTATTATAAAGCTTGATCTCCATTCATACATTAAGCTCTTGAGCCCCGTGCAAAACAGCTTTTTCTGTTTCCTTTTTCATTTAACTTCAGACCTGTCAGTTGAACCTGAACAGCTAAGAATCTTGGCTAAAAGTTCAYAGAAACTAGTTTTATATTCACCAAACAGTTCAAACATCAATCTGTTGAATCAGAAAGTAAACAAACTGTATAAAATGGCATCTTAACAAATCTGTAAATGTGTTCAAGCAAATCTGTGAAGGAAAAGGTTTGGACATTTTTTAAAGCAAGTCAAAGTAGATACAAAAATATGTAATAAAGTGTGTTGAAAGTTTTTATACTTGATTCTGAGTGAACATGATCCAATTGAAATCAAATATAATTTCTCATTATTTTTTATAATTTATATGGAGACAAAATAAATGTTTGGATAATTTTTCTAAAGAACAAACATTCAATAACAAGTCTTTTAAGGC
>NW_013952897.1:85870-87098 GCF_001266775.1 Austrofundulus limnaeus
GTATTTATTTGTTTGTTGTAGTATTTAATTGGTTGTTTGTTGTAGTATTTAATTGGTTGTTTGTTGTAGTATTTAATTGGTTGTTTGTTGTAGTATTTAATTGGTTGTTTGTTGTAGTATTTATTTGTTTGTTGTAGTATTTAATTGGTTGTTTGTTGTAGTATTTATTTGTTTGTTGTAGTATTTAATTGGTTGTTTGTTGTAATAAACTGTGGATCTTTATTTCTGTCAGGATCGTGCACTTCCTGTTGCTCACTTCTTTCTCATCTTTATGAATGTTGGTTTTCTGCTCCTGCTGTGAGTTTATAAATCGCAGGAAGTCTCGTGATAACGTTCAGATCAGGATCCAGTTCAGGCGGTTCTGTAGTTCTGTTCAGTTTCACCTTTGCTCCACTGGTTCAGATGGGCTCAGTTGATTTCCTCCTGATATGAAGCGTCAGCATCGATGCTAATCTCTGCTGATGCGTCAGTGACTTCTCAGAAAGCGTCGCTGTCATCAGTTGAAAGTGTGACTGAAACCGGGCCGTTATCAGCCGGTCTGCTGCTGGAACCTGTCCCGGATCGTTGAGGTTCTGATCGTCTGTTTCAGGTTCATGAACACCCGGGCCTTGGCTAACTGCCGCTACCAGCCGACCTGCTACGAGCACGCCGCTAACTTCTACACACATGCTGTGAGAGCCTGTTTTACATCTTAAAACGTTCCGCTCTGATCTGATCGGACCGGACCGGATCTGACGGGATCTGATCTGACCTCCTTTCAGCTCCTGATCGTGCCGGCCTTCGTGGGCATGACGCTGCTGCACGTCCTGTCCGACAACAGCTGGGAGAGGATCACGGCCTGGGTCTACGGCGTGGGTCTGTGCGGCCTGTTCGTGGTCTCCACCGTGTTTCACATCATCACCTGGAAGAAGAGCCACATGAGGTGAGGGGGGCGGGGTTAATTAGAGAAAGACCCGTTAGTTCTGGTTAAAGGACGAGGACACGAGGCAGAGGAAACTAAAGGAAGCAGTGTGAAACTTTAACACGCCTCAGGAAGGACTTTTACTCTGTGACGCTTCTTTAATCGAGCTAAAATCACAGCAAAACTATAAAAATGAAGCCTTTCTGCTGCACTTTACTGTAGGAAGTGAATGGATGTTCTTAAATGTAATATTGTTCAAGTTCAGTTTATTTATATAGCACCAAGTCACAACATACGTTGTCTCAGGACACTGTACATAAAAAGAAC
>NW_013952897.1:87570-90309 GCF_001266775.1 Austrofundulus limnaeus
GCTCCAGCAGAACCAGGCTCAGGACAGGAGACCATCTGCCTCGACCGGCTGCTTGAGGGACAGGAAATGGGTCTTGTGCTTCATACAATGACAATAAAGAAATAATCAAAATGGTGAAGATGGAGATAATGCAGGTAGAATTTGTAAAAACACAAACTTTGTTTCATCTCAATAAACTGTCATTAAAATTAGATAAAACTAACTATATGATAATTAGTAGCAGAAATAAAACTGTTGATGGAGTTGAGATCTGCAGAGTCAGTGAGGTGAAGTTTTTGGGAGTAATCATGGAGACCTGTAGATAAATTAAGAATAAAAATAGCTAAATCCATTGCAGTATTATATAAAGTAAGAGAGTTATTTAATGATAAATCTCTGTATGTTGATTTATTGTGTTGAAGTTTGGGGTAAAGCATGTAAAACAATAAAAAATAATCCCATTTTCATTTGACAGAAAAGAGCTGTAAGAATTATCACCAGAAAACATCACAGTCACCCTTCAAATATATTATTTAATCAGTTTAAATTATTGACATTTCATGAGTTGGTTGATTATAATATTTTGCAGGTTATGTGTAAGGCTCATAAAAACATATTACCTGTAAACATCCAGTTACATTTTGTTAAAAGACAGAGCMGTTATCATCTTAAGGGGATTGAGATGTTTGTGAAACTTAAATTTTGAACCAGTTTGAAGGAACGATGTTATAATTCAAGGAATAAGATTATGGAATAATCTGCAGAGTGCTGTTAAAAATGCCAGATTAATGTTTCTGTTTAAGAGAATGATTAATTGGTTTGTTGAAGAAATATAAAAAAGAATAATGTGTACTCATGCAATTTTTTGTTTGAGGAGGATTATTGTTGTTTTTGTTACTTAAAGACTATTAGTATTGTTTATTTTATCTTTTCTTAAAAAGGGGCAGATATTATAGGATAATTTGTCTCTTTCTGCTGCCTTTCATTTTATTTTTGATTTGTATTTTTTGTTTTGTTTTTAAATGAAATGAATAAAAAAGGCTTCAAAATGAGGAAATCTGTGCAAACATGCATTTTATGATAATATGAGGACATTTCAAGAAGTGTTTTAGTTTCTGTTAAAGCAGCTAAAGGTGAGAATGAGCCTCTAATTATTAAATTACCTGAAATTAAATTGTTTAAACTTTAACGGTAAACCTGCCTCCTCCTGCAGCAGAGATCAAATATTCAGTTCACACAGTTGAAGCGTGTGTGTGTGTGTGTGTGTGTGTGTGTGTGTGTGTGTGTGTTGCAGGTCCGTGGAGCAATGCTTCCACATGTGTGACAGGGTGGTCATCTACGTCTTCATCGCTGCCTCCTACACACCCTGGTGAGTGTTGGACGTTGCTCCGGCTCTGAGGTGAACCGTGGATGAACAGGTGACCAACATGTTTGTGTTTCCTGCCTCAGGCTGAACCTGCGGGAGCTGGGCCCGCTGGCTGCACACATGCGCTGGTTCGTGTGGCTCATGGCCGCCGCCGGGACCATTTATGTCTTCATCTACCACGAGAGGTGAGGGGTGTGTCGGGCTGCCAGGTGGGGAGGAGGACACTCTGTCCCACCTGTCCCTTCAACCTGTCAAATCCAAGCTTTATTCTAAAACATTTTAGTTATTTACAATGAGAAACTCCAAAATTAAAAAAATCCCAAAGGCTTTAAGATGATTCAGTTATTTCTTGTTTTATATAAATAAATAAATAGATTTATTRTTGTTTGTTTCCACACAGGTATAAACTTGTAGAACTGGCCTTTTATTTGACCATGGGCTTCTTCCCTGCATCAGTTGTGACCTCAATGGTAATAAAACCGATGCTTCTTTCATTGTTTTATGATTCATATCACGTTCAGAAACAGGAGCGATGGGTTTATTTAAACTGTTAAACATGAACATTAAGGAGGATTAATTCTATAAATGTTGTTTTTGTTTAGAAAAGTAGTATTTTTCTACCATCGGTGACTTCAAGCTGAAGTTTGAGGCTGAATATTTAGTCATTTCTGCTGCCCTCTTGTGGTTTCAAAGTGTGTTAAAAGTTAATGTTTATTATCAAAACAGATGATTTGGTTACTTTTTGTTGTTATTTTAAAATGTAAACAGTCAACATCCGAAGTGTCGAACTCAAAGTATTAAACTTGATCCCAGTTGAGGGTCAGCCTTCGTTCATATTTAACCAAAAACAAACTTTTTAAAGTTTATTTCCTTTAGCAAAAACTACTATATACATGTCTCCTTTAAGTACACTCATTTTAAACTTAAAATAACAGAGTATACTTCCAGTTTACTTCTTATGTACTTTGAGATATACTTAACCCAGTTTATCTTACGCTATACTTGGTTTGTACTAGTATACTTAGTTTATAATGTTTGAACTTTTAACCAAGATAAACTTTAGTAATACACTGAAAGTACATTTTCACACAGACTGGTTTATTTGTAGTATATTTCAAAATTAAACTAAAAGTATACTTAGAAGATTCTTTCAGCGTACTTCTGAGTATACATTCATAAACATATTGTGGACCAATTTAGTCCTAGAAGTATACTTATTAGTAAACTGCTAGTATACTTATATCAGTGTACATGGTAAATAAAAGTACACTTAGGAAAATACACCTTTATATACTTTAGGTGGGCCAATTTAGTCCTAGAAGTATACTTATTAGTAAACTGCTAGTATACTTATATCAATGTATATGGTAAATAAAAGTACACTTAGGAAAATA
>NW_013952897.1:92145-97175 GCF_001266775.1 Austrofundulus limnaeus
GAGCCCGTGTGTGCGTCCTCAGAGCCCGTGTGTGCGTCCTCAGAGCCCGTGCGTGCGTCCTCAGAGCCCGTGTGTGCGTCCTCAGAGCCCGTGTGTGCGTCCTCAGAGCCCGTGTGTGCGGGCGTCCTCAGAGCCCGTGTGTGCGGGCGTCCTCAGAGCCCGTGTGTGCGGGCGTCCTCAGAGCCCGTGCGTGCATCCTCAGAGCCCGTGTGTGCGTCGAGCCCGTGTGTGCGTCCTCAGAGCCCGTGTGTCCGGGCGGCGGCCTGCTGGGAGAAGATTTAAAGTATTTCAGAGTTTATCGGACAGATGTGAAAAGCAGCGTGACTTTTTCACTTTTATAATAATGTGAACTCTGTGTGTGCACGTGTGTGTGTCTGTGTGTGTGTGTGTGATCAGTGTTACATTTCCACTCACAGCTTTGTTTTGCACCTTTAGGCTGAGCAGGGTTCTGGGTCACGAGGACCATCTGATCAGTTTTTATGTGTTCTTATAGCGACATGTGTGAATAATCAGGACTCTGCTGTGACTCTGGAGCCACTCGTCTCTTTTCTATATTTATATATTCTCTTGTTGATCATGTGATCCTGGCCTTTCGCAGGGAAATGTTTGAGTTTTGTTTGTTTCCTGTTTGTTCCACTGACTGGTAACGGTGCTGCGTCCTCATCACTGCTCCTCCACKTCTCTGGAAACCACCTTTGTAATGTGACAAAAAAGATAAATAATAAAGAAAACCCTCCTGTCTTATGAACGTAGTCATTTCTGTCTCAAACTAAAGAAATTACATTTCCTGTGAAGATGAGTGTGAACGCTTATTGCTGAAAACCTCAGCTGAAAATGTTTTATATCAAAACTAAATGACTTCAATTTGAAACGTTGACAAAAGGTATTTGAAAAAAAAAAAGAATAGCAGAAAGAAGCAAAACTATGGATAAAATATCAGGAAAAAAAGATAAAATATGCTTAAAAGACACTAAAGGTAGCAGACATGATTGGAAATTCACACAGATTGTGAAAAGAATGTAAAAATGTCAAATTAGCAGGAAAAACAAAACATAAAAAGTTCGTTGTAAAATAGCTAAAACAGCTGTCGTGCAGTAAAACAGCTGAAATAGCCACCAAAGTGTGAATTAAGCCTAAAAACAAGCTAATTCAGCTAATAACAGCTAAACAGCTGAAAGTGCAGCAAAAAGCTRAATATGGCAGAATGCAGCTGCAAGAAGCAAAACTATAGATAAAATAGAGAAAAGCTACAATTAGCAATAAATAAATAAAAAGCTAAAGGTGGCAGACAAAATTAGAAATTTGCACCCAGACGGTGAAAGGAGTGAAAAAAAAATAAAATAAAATTTGCATAAAAAATTAAAAACAGAAAAGTGATAATTGGTTGTAAAATAGCTAAAGCAGCCAAAATGTGCAATAAAACAGCTAAAATGTAGCTGTGAAATCTTAAGCACAAGAAACCATAAGGAACACAAGTTTGCTGAACCAAGCTGAAAGAAAAAAAACATGTAAATTTAGCCTAAAAAGCTAACTTTAGCTAATAACAGCTGAACATTAGCTATAATTGCAGCAAATAACTGAATATAGCAGGAAGCAACTGTAAGAAGCAGAAACAGCTCAAATTAGCAGAAAGAGGCACAAAAAGGTAGAAAATAGAACTAAAGTGAAGATAGCTGAAAAGAAGCTAAAATAATCAAAAAAAAAAAAAAGCTAAAATCAGCACAAAGAAGTTAAAAAAGAGCAGAACCAGAACAGAAGGTTCTGTAAATATTTAGAAACATTTTAAGGACGTTGAAAACAGCTACATTCATTTTCAACGGGGAAAAAAAATGGCTAAAAAGGTGAAATAGCTGAAAAAGTATAAAAAGCTGAAATACCAAAAATCATAGCTGGAATGTCCTGCAGGAGCTGAACGTTTTGATGTACGAATTGTTGAAAAAGCACAAAAAAAGTGTAACGAGAAAACCGTATGGAAGAAGATGTCAATAAAATAAAATAAAAAAAACAAAAAATAATCTGTAATTTCACACGACCTGATAAAATGTACAACTTTAAAATGAAAAACTTTAAATCTGAACGTCTGAAGAAAGAAAAACACAGAAAAGAAAAGAACTGGGATTTTTATTAGACACTAAAAATCACAGAGACAGAAGTTTTAGGGTTGAACAGCACAAATAAAAGTTATGTATCTATTCCAGGACAAACACTCCTTTATGCTGAACTTTGTTTTTTTTTTACACTCTGAAACAATCTGTTGGTGTTGCCATGAATACAATGGTTACAGGTCTGTTGCAACGTCCAAAATAAGACATGAAATATTATCATATGTGTAATTTACAGGTCGGGATGCAGGTTTGAAACCCAGCTGGGATGAAATCTTTCCACTGCTGAGACTGAGGGGAACAGTCAGTGAATTCAAGGCACTGGACTCAGATTTATGGTCAACATTTCCAGGTGAGGTAGTGAAATCACTCGACAGTGAGGTACGTTTGGGATATCGTGGATTAAATATTGGCTTATTCCTATTTTCTCTATGGTACAGTTTACATTTTAAAAAAAGATGCTCTAGAGACTTGGGAGGCATCAAACCCTGTTCACACTCTGTGCAGTCGCGAAGCCGACAGAAAGCCACTWCTAAAGCGCGTCAGTGACGTTAGCCTGTGCTTACAAATCATTTCACTTCACACACACCTTTGGATCGAGTCAAAGTTTCATCAAGTCCAAGACCGGAACGCCCCATTTGGTTTTTTTATGTTTCGTCCTCAAAGTTCAGAGCAAAAATATCTAAAAACTTTTATATTTTTAACCTTTAAAAGAACAAAAACACTGGTTAAAATCAACTGGTGGTGAAATCTATGGAAGTCCAAAGATGCCAAATTTAAAAAAAGGTCAAGTAGCAACAGCAAAACTGGTAAAAAAATTACCTTATTTATCCATGTATAATACAATCATCATTTTTTGAGCTTCCAAAGCACAAATAAGTCTAATAATCAATAAACTGTGTATAATACTACCCCAACTTTATGCATATTTTAAGTGTTAAATTTCTAGTATTATACATGAATAAATACAGTAATGTCTTTTGTTTACATTAATATCTGGAGAAATAAAAACATTTCAATGCATAATTGAGATCTTTGTTCACACAACTTTAAAAATGTCAACATAAAACAAAAMCTAATTTCGTCACACAAGCATTTCTACGAAATCAAATTTAAATTAAAAAATTGGCAAAATTAAGTAAATTTCTGAGCAATGTTGGAGATTTCCTGACGAATCAAATAACTTTGGCTTGATTTAAATATCTGCACTGATGTGGGGTGAAAATATAATTTTGACAGCTTTTGACTTCCATACMTCAAAACAGAAATATCAGTTCCTGTTCTGAGCGTTCCCGTCTTGGACTGATTGTAAACATCTAAGCTGCTAACATTTAGGGGATTCCACTGTGAGCTTTTTTTTTTTAAAAATAAAGATAAAAATAAAAAAGCTTCTCAGTGTTCATCACTCGGGTTCAGGGACTCGCTACAACTGCATGAACTAATCACTCATTCATTCACAAAAAGCAGCAGAAAGAACCAGCCATAGATTTCCCTTCCGTCATTGTAACATCAACCCAGCAAGTCAAGAAAAGCTGCCCGGAAAAATAAAAATAAAATAAAGATGATTACCTGACAGGAAGTTAATGTGCCAAGGAACAAGAATTTTAGGAGCCAAATTAATTATTTAAAAAAAGGTGCGAACAATACATTCTTTAACCTGGACTGCTTTTCTTTTAATTTGAACGAGTATGGAAGCCTGCAGGTGACACAAACAGGAGCGATAATCATAAAAACCACGATGTAAAGAGAACAATAATGCCCACAACGTTTTGGGTGCTGCTGATTTACTACAAAATACAAAATACCACTATATGTGCATCTGCTTTGCTCTTTTACTTATAAACTGTTTAATAACTCTCTGGACCTGTTAACGCCTGTTAAAATACATCATCGTGTAAGAAAAATACTGTACAAAACAGAACAACTTTCTACAAACATTTCTCTGGTTACCAGTAAAATCAGCTGTGAAGTGGATCGTTTGGTCTGCAGTGAACAAACTGATCGTGTTAACCACAGTATCGGACAACACCAGCCAACTTCCTGTTTTGTTTTTTTCTAATAACATCTTTTTACAATCGTTCAGCCATCTTTACAAAAAAACAAAAGAAGGCAAACACAGCGACAGAGAGAGAAACTACAGACTCATCGTGCTAAATTCAACAGAAATGATCAACAACGCTGCAGAAAAAAAGAAAAATAGCTTTTCCATCTGTGACAGAAACCATGCTGAAATCTGAAAAACAAACAAACAAACAAACAAACAAACAAACAGAGGCTAAACAAGTTTTCAGAGTAGTATCAATACTAACAATTATATCAACATAATACATGTATGTTTATTTAAAAATAACAATCATCCATCTGAAAAATAAAATAAAACAGAGATAAATACGAGGCGGAGGAATTTCGAAGCGTGGGGGTCAGATTGTGAGACGCTCGTTAGTGCAGAGGTCAGCTGACCTGTTAACGAGGACTGGGGGGGGGGGGTCAAGCTCAAAATTATTGCTTGAGTTTTAAAAGAACAACAACTTAAAATAAGGATAAAAGAGGGCAAATCTACGCCTCGTTTGCACAGGAGAAACAAATTCATGTGCTATCAAAAATGCAAAATCAGAGCCTCAAAGTGAAAGATGACGAATAAAAAGCTGAAAATCTTAGTTTGAAGCAGATTTATGGACAGACAGGAGGAAACAGTTTTTAGTTCTGATCTCACGTAGAAAACTGATTTGAACAAACAGCATGTTTTTTTAATAATGGAAGTGGGGGGGGGTCGTGGGGGGATTGGTTCTGTTGGGTCGGCTCATAACTCCTCACAGTACATTAAAGAAGGAAGTATGCATGTGTAAATATATATTTATCTGTGTTTATATATGAAAATAAAGAAGGAACAGATGAAATGAAGCTGATAGACGTCATGAGAACCAGAAC
>NW_013952897.1:97290-99831 GCF_001266775.1 Austrofundulus limnaeus
GGTGGGGGGGGCCTCACAGCGGCCCGTGCCGGGCCTCGTATTTAGCCAGAACGTTCTTGCAGCGGCCCAGCTCCTTCCTCAAGTCCGCCACCTCCACGCGGAGCGCAGCGTTCTCCTTCTCCAGGAAGCCGGCCCGGATGGCGATCTGGTTCTCCTTCAGCCGGCGGGCGTCCCGCGAGCGTTTGGCCGCCACGTTGTTCTTTCTGCGCCGGGCCCAGTACTTATCGTCCTGCAGGGGGGAGGGGAGGGGAGGGGAGGGGGCGGAGTTAGAAGCTGAAGTAACCGGAAAAACAAACAAACAAACAAACAAACAAAAACAAACTACGCAAGGAAATGGAAAATACAGACAAACAAATCGATAACCAACAAACAAAAACAAAGAAACAAAAAAACAAAACACATAAACATACAAAAACAAACAAAACACACAAACATACAAAAACAAACAAAACACACAAACATACAAAAACAAACAAAACACACAAACATACAAAAAGAAACTGACAAAAACAAATAAAACAAAACAAACAAAACAAATGAAACTAAACAAAAAGAAACTATCAAAACCAAAATAAACAAACAAACCAAAATAAACATAAACAAAACTAAATAAACATAAACAAACAAACCAAAACAAACATGCAAACAGACCAAACAAATGAAACTAAACAAACAGAAAAACAAACAAAGAAAACCAAAATAAATAAACCAAAATAAACCAAAACAAACAAACCTAAATAAACAAACAAACAAACAGACCAAACAAATGAAACTAAACAAACAGAAAAACAAACAAAGAAAACCAAAATAAATAAACCAAAATAAACCAAAACAAAATAAACAAACAAAACCAAATAAGCAAAACAAACAAAACAATACACAAACAAACCAAAATAAACAAACAAACAGAAAAACAAACAAAACAAACAAACAAAACCAAATGAAACAAACAAAATGATAAACAAACAAACCAAAACAAACAAACAAACAAAACTAAACAAACAAAACTAAATAAACAATAAAAATAGACAAAGGAAAACAACTGAAACTAAACTAAACTAACAAACCAAAATAAACAAACATATAAAACAAACAAAACAACATAAACAAACAGACAAACACCAACAACAGACGGCTCACCTTCAGGTCCTCGGGGATGAAGACCTTGCGAGCCTTCTTGATCATGGGCTGTGGCTTCAGCTCCTCGGCGGAGAACTTGCGCTTCCTGGGGTCGAACATCTCCTGGCCCGGCACGCTGGACAGGGCCAGGTCTGCGGGGTCCGGATCGTAGGTCACGGGCACCTGGATGGACTCTGGGTCGATGGGGCTGGGCGTGTCTCTGGCTGCTGAGGAAGACGAGGCAGGAGGTCAGTGTCTGACAGAAACTAATTAATGATGTCACTAACAGTTAGCTGTAGATTATTCTTTGAGTTTATTCTTGGGAAAAAAGGGGCAGATATTATATTTATATATATTTATATTATTTTATTTGTTTTATTGTATGTTGTAATCTTTGAATGGAGTTCCTCGTCTGACCAGCAGGTGGCGCCATAAGACAAACCTTAAAATCTGCTCTGTCCTCAGCAGCTCCGTCAGCTGATCTCTGAGCAACAGATTAAGTCTTTGATAACTGGAATAAATGGAAAGTTCCTCCTTTATATGAAACAATAACAACAAACAGATAAAGTCGTGTTTTAGTTAAATCAAACGTTTTTGTTTCAACTGAAACAGATAAAGCTCAGTTCGGTGACAGTTTCTCTGAACATTTATTAGTTGTGTTGGATTCTTCCTCTCCAACAGATGGGAACAGTCTGAAGGTAATCCAGATTAACTTTTGACCTTCCATGAACCGAGCACTGCCAGGAAACAAGCTTGTTCCCGACTAAAACCGGTGTTTGTGAGCGACACAATCCAGCCTGAAAATAGCCGTGCCTCGCCCCGACCGCTCCTGTTTCACCTCTGAATTACCTGAGTCAACCCCGCCCCCCCAGCAGGTAAACMTGACAGGAAGCCCCCGCCGGGTCCTGACAGAGGAGTGTGATTGTAGAATATTTATGTGCGTAGATSCCATCAGTTTGTGAGTCTTTATGGAGGGAGATAAGCTGTATCTACGCAGCTGCTGAACTCTGAGCAGCCTCATGCCCCCCCCCGGTTAAAGGTCAGCCCGCTGCGTGTAAATGAGATTAAACTCAACATCACAACCTGCTTCACTGATACAGATATTTAAAGACTCCATGCTGGACTTTTCCAGAAACACTTGCCGAAGCTGAAAACCAGTGCTGAAGGATCTTTACTTTATTTATTTCTTTATTTGGTCAAATCTTCACTTTAGTTTCACAAAATATCACAGAAGTCGAGACGTTTAGAAACAATATTAAACAGAAAACTTTTCTCAAGCTTCATTTTTCTCTTTAGTAACTAAAGAGGCTGATTTTTTAAACGTGGACAGTACTCTTACACCTGACTTCCTGTTTGGCCCCCCCCTCCTCCACCTGACTTCCTGTTTGACCCCCCTCCTCCACCTGACTTCCTGTTTGACCC
>NW_013952897.1:101357-102902 GCF_001266775.1 Austrofundulus limnaeus
ATCAAAACTCAATTTATGGTTACAAAGAGACCTAACAATATTTGGAAGAACATACTTAACTAAAATGGAATCTCTAGCCTGATGTATTTACCCGGCCTATTCTATGGCTATATCAGATAAAATTATCAAATCAATCAATCAAATGAACTTTAATTTCATTTGGAAAAATAAAGCTCACTATATCACAGTCTGAAATTACTAAAGAGTATGAGGAAGGAGGCTTACAAGCAATCGACTTTGAATGTATAAACGTAGTCCTTAAAATAAAATGGCTAAAATCCTTTCTGCTATAGTAATAGTATTTGGTTTTGTCTGTCCAAAGGACTATTTGAAAAAAATGGGAGGTATTGAATTTGYCCTAAAGTGTGATTTTAATATAGAAAAACTACCGGTCAAGCTTGCCAACACTATACAGTATATCATTGAACAGGAATTTATTAACAAAGAAACACCTAACAAAATCCTACGTTATCATCTGAATAACAAGCTGTACCCAGTATGCTCAAATAGAAACTCTATCATTCAGAAATTCACTGAAACTGAGGTTAAAAAATGGAGAACCCATTATATTAAATTTCCTGTAAGTCCAAAAGTTAAAGAAGTGCATTTTAAAATCYTGAATGAAGTTTATCCATCCAATGAAATGCTGAGAATGAGATTTAATATTGACCATAAAAACTGAATTTTTTGTGAATCCAACATCGAAACGACAGATCRTCTTTTTTATCGATGTATTTACATAAAAACTGGAGGATTTTCTGGACTGGTTTTCTACAAAGATCCRGCTACAGGACACRCTGACTCTGGACAACATAATATTTGGATTGAACTTGAAGGATGCACAATCAGACTATGTTTTAAACAATTTACTACTGATGTCAAAATATTTCATTCATTGCTGTAAATGGAAAAAGGTAAAGCCTATCTTTAATGTATTTAAAAAACATCTTGTTGAAAATTATTTAATTGCTTTATAACGAATGAAATGTAAGAATGCAAAGTCTCTATGGAATGGATTTGAAAATATTTGAAGACTTCTGATTGTAGTTGTACAACTGTGTGAATGTGTATGAATTTTTTTATTTAGTTTATTTCTGTTGTTTGCTCTGTTCTATCTTCTGCCTTGAAAATGTTATTTCTCCTGTTAATTGTTGTTATATCCCTAAACGTTTCTACACTTGAATTTATATTACAAAAAAAAACCTGACTTACAGTTTGACACCTGAYTTCCTGTTTGACCCCTCCTATACCTGACTTCCTGTTTGACCCCTCCTACACCTAACTTCCTGTTTGACACCTGACTTCCTGTTTGACCCCTCCTACACCTGACTTCCTGTTTGACACCTGACTTCCTGTTTGACCCCTCCTCCACCTGACTTCCTGTTTGACCCCCCCACACCTGACTTCCTGTTTGACACCTGACTTCCTGTTTGACCCCTCCTCCTCCATCTGACTTCCTGTTTGATCCCCTCCTCCTCCACCTGACTTCCTGTTTGCCCACCTCCTCCTCCACCTGACTTCCTGTTTGACACCTGACTTCCTGTT
>NW_013952897.1:104148-108101 GCF_001266775.1 Austrofundulus limnaeus
TCCTGTTTGCCCCCCTCCTCCTACACCTGACTTCCTGTTTGACACCTGACTTCCTGTTTGACCCCCTCCTCCTACACCTGACTTCCTGTTTGCCCTCCTCCTCCTCCACCTGACTTCCTGTTTGCCCCCCTCCTGCAGCAGTGTGTGGTTCGGCTGCAGACGCTCACACAGAATCAGTCTGGATGACTCCGGGTCATCAGCTGCGTCTGCAGAGGAACAGGCGGAGCTGGGTGCTCCAGCCCGGACTGGCTGAGCTGGAACAACAGGGAGCGCACGTGACAGGAGCACGCACGAGTCCATGTGACCTCTGCAGGGTACAGCCTGTGCTCCGGCACTCGGCGCCGAGGGGAGGGGCGGCCGCTCGCGTGTGTCCGTCACATGGCTGTGCACGCCGCAGGACGGCCACGCTCGTTCACGTGAGAGGGAAACATGCACGCACACACAGACTCACACACACACACACACACACACACACACACAGAGCCGGGCCCCTGCTGTGCGGCGGGAAAAGAGCCGTGCAGATGTTCCAGCTGTGGCTCGAGGTGTGGCCCTTTAACCCTTCAGCCCTTTTTGAAGGTCACATGTTTACAAGCAGAACAATAAAGTTATAAAGTTAGAGCTGATCTAACAACACAACCATACCTGCAGGTGTGATGACGCAGTTTTCTGATTTAATCTCTGTATCCTTTGATCCTTTCATCAGCTGCTTTCTTCCTTCACACGTTCAATATTTACATCAAACTCTTTTCTTTTCTTACATTTCTGTCTTCATTAATCATTTATATTCATATTTTTAATGCAAATCTTCCACAAATATGTTTGTAAAGTTCAACAAGTTTTGTTTTTTCTTTTTTCCAACATTAAACTACAAAAGCAAAAGCTGGATTTTTCTAACAAACTATATTTTTGTAGAACTCTTCACTCATGTTCTTTTTTTATATTTAGATCTTCAGAATGTTTTGCAGAGATTAGAGATTAAAAATGGCTTCTTGATTGATCCTAAATCTGTCAAACATTTCTTTGTTTTACGTTTCCTGATCATAAGAATTCATTTCTAACAGATATTTTAGGTTTTCTTCCTCCAGTTTGAAGTCCTCTAAGATGGTTTTAGATTTAAAAAAAAACTCTTCAATAAAAGAAAAGTTTGTAAATTAAAAAAAAATAATAATCTAAGCGTTTGTGTTGGATTTACTTAAATTGTCAACAGGTTCTTCTACTCAACTGAATTGAGTAAATCTGACACAATTACTTCACATTCACTTATAAAAGAAAAGAAAATTTACTTCAGATTTACTCGATTCGGTTGAGTTAAACACCTGTTGACATAATTCATTTAAGTAAATCCAACGCAAATGTTCAGATTTTTTTTAGATGTTTACATTTACGAGTTTCTTCTGTTTTTAAAAGTTTTAGATTCATGGAATAATAACCAGTGATTTAAAAACTAACATTTTCTCTGTGTATTTTGACTTCTAATGTAAACTAAAAACAGCAGAGCCCCTTTGTTAAACAGATATGCTGAGTCAGCAGAACTTGTTGATTAAATTATCTCATTAGGTGAATTTTCTTGTTGTTGTTTGTTTGTTTGTTTGTTTGTTTGTTTGTTTGTTTGTTTGTTTGTTTGTTTTTGTGTCCTCACTGATCGGCTCATTCTGCAGCTAAAAACCGCTGCTCGGTGTGTTTTTATAGCTTTTCCTGTTTATGTTGGACAACATCCAGAGAGKTTTTTCATTAAATAAAAAGTAAAATAAGCGGAGCGGGTGTTTACAGAACCACAGTGAAGTTCTTCCTCCTCCATCCTCCAGATCGAAGAGGCTGGGAGGAGATGTTTACGAGGCGGGGGGGGTTTTAATAAGCCCGGCTTTAACAGACATAATGAGTCCAATTGTGTTCTGGAGCATTTTATACCCCAAAAAACCCTCTGAAACTCATATATCAAATACACATTTTCTAGAATACTTGTATATCATAGCCAGTACTATCATCTGTGAAGTACCATACATGTTGTGCACACTGCCTGCACTGTTCTGTTATTTCTGTTACMCAAATTTTATTGTTGTTTTCTTTGCTATTTAGTTATTTGCTKTTCAACATTTTGACTTTACACTGTATATATTACCCTATTTTTTATTTACTCTTTGTGCATCTACTGCAAACTGTGAATGTTGTATTCTATATTTTCTTTATTCTTATTCTTTATAGCGAGTCGAAGGGTTTCTTCTCATCCTAAGAATTTCATAGCATTGTTGACTCTTGTTAACCTGCATATGACAATAAATGAATCCTGAATCTGGCTGACTGGGTTGTTAACCCTCTGCCGGCCCCTCAGTCCACTCCCCGATCATCAGAACCCGCACACCTTCAGAGCCTGCAGAGCTGCCATCTGCTCAAAGCATCAACCTTTCCCAGGAAACGTCAGGAGGTAAAACACTAACAGCCTCTCAGGGRCGTCAAAGAACAAAACCAAAACAAGCTGGCATGGTTTTGCTGTTTGCYGAGTTAAAAATAGACTCCAGCAGGAGTTTAAACTTCAATCTGCATTAATTTCAACTCAACAAACAAGATTTATCTTCATGAAAGTTTGACCTGGAGTGAGCTTGTTCTGTCATAAGGCCTTAAAAAAACCATTAAAGTGTCTGTGGCGTCAAATTTTTGTACTACATATCAATGCATTTTTAGAAAGAGGACATTGATAAAATATTGCAAAATAAATTTTATGTCGCTGAGATGAACAGTTGTTGAGATATTTGCCTGTGAAGAAACAGGAAGTGATGTCACAGGGGAATGTCTGCATGTGAACAGAGCGCTGCTACAACAACAGACTGTAGAGAAGAATCTGATGTTTCTTTAGATTATTTTGACTCACTATCAGAGTGCTGAAGAAGAGTTAAAGTTTAAATAAKATTGTTTCAATAAACAAAGATTACAGAGTTCTCTTTCTTAAAGAGTTCCCCTTTGATGTCACTTCCTGTTTCACTTTAGCTGAGCCAAATTCAAAACAAAATCTGCCACTTATGAGACAAAATGAGTTAAATCATGTGTATTTTTCCAACTTTCTTAAATATAAAAATGTTTTGACTTTTTGTATTTGATAGATAGGCATGTCACAGGCACTTTAACGCAGAGGTTCTCAAACTGGGGTCACCGGACTCCCAGAGGTCCGCAAGAGTTATCTTGGGGGTCCTCAAAACATTTCAGTAAATTGTTAATTTTGGTTTTTATTTTTAAAAATGCATGGAGAACAATAAACTAATAAAACAAACATAATAAACTTAATAAGAATATATATTTCCATGGAATTTAGGGGTTGAAATGACAATAAATTATCTTTTAAAACAGCACAGGGTTTATAAGGTGGTCCCAGAAATTTTTTTCGCCCTTGTAAGGGGTCCCCAGACCCAAATGGCTTGAGAACCCATGGTTTAGCATGCCTATCCATCAAATACAAAAAGTCAAAGAAAACACATTTTTATATATGAAAACTTGCATAAAACATGTGATTTTACCCATTTTGTCATATAAATGGCAGATTTTCATTTGAACTTGGCTCAGCCAAAGTGAAACAGGAAGTGACATCAAAGGGGAGCTCTGGTCTTAACAAATACTGAAACAATATGTGAACTCTGACTCTTCTTCATCTTTGATAAGAGACTCTAAATAATCTAAAGAATCAGATTCTTCTCTACAGTCTGTGTCGTTAGCTATTTTATCAACGCTCTGTTTACATGCAGACATTTCCCCACTGACATCACTTCCTGTTTCTTCACATGCAAATATCTCAACAGCTGTTCATCTCAGCGACGTGAAATTATTTCTGTAAAATGCTAAAAATGTTATCTTTCCAATAATGCCTTTATATTTATTTTAAAAAAATCATGTCACAGGCCCTTTAAACAGTTGGTCTACATGAGACATTCTGCAGAGTAAACAACAACAATCACAAAGTGAGTTGG
>NW_013952897.1:108638-121460 GCF_001266775.1 Austrofundulus limnaeus
TGTGTGTGTGTGTGTGTGTGTGTGTGTGTGTGTGTGTGTGTGTGTGTGTGTAACAGGCAGCAGAGCCAACACCGAGAAGGTGACAAAGAAACAGGAGCGCCCACGTGCACGTGCAGGTGGACGCTCACGTGCGTGCCGGACTGCGTCCTACCTGCCGCGGTGGGGCTGTGCAGGCAGGTCTGAGGCGCCATGGCCGTGTGGACCGACGTGGTGGCGCGGCTGCTGAGGTCCACCACCGACGGGGTGGGCGGGGCGGGGGGCGGGGCTTGCTGCAGAGGGGCCTGGGGTGGCTGCGCCTTCTGCGAGGCCTGCTCGCCCTGAGCCGCGGTGTTGGCCGGGATGCCGTTCTCCAGCAGGAACTCGTCCAGGTCCATGTACTCCAGCTGGAAGCCGTCCCCGTCGTAGGGCAGGGTCTTGTCCCACAGGGTCGGGCCCAGGAAGGCCGACTGCGGGTGGCTGGCCGTGCTGCTCTCATCCTCCAGCTTCTTCTCTTTCTCCTTGTCCTTCCCAAATCCTGAAAAATGTGCAGACAGTCAGCTCATTGTGTCGCTGCTGAGAGGAATCACGAGTCACTGCATGAGTTCGAATTAAAAAAAGAAAGTATTTTCAACCAGAGGGGTCATTTCAAATGATTCAACGTGAAGAAATTTATTAATAAAAGTTATAAAAGAAGTGCGTTGTTTTCATTTAGCCAACAGTGTTTCCTTAATGCATCTATTCAACTGGTGGAAAGGCTAAACTTGTTATTTTTTAACAAAAGACAAATAAAATCAAACTGTACGAACAATAAGAAAATGTTTTTGTATAGAATGACCTTCAAAGGTTTAAAATTATATGTTTATATTGAATGTAAAGACGCTCCAAAACAGACAAAAACGCCCTCTATCGACAATGACCAGTATTGTTAATAAGTTCCATTGAAAACGACGGCATTAGATGTTATTAACAGCTTTAATAAACAAAAACAGCGCAGTCACAACAATACTGACTAAACAAAAAAACATTAGTTAATTAGACAATAGGTACGTGTTTAAATCAGAATTTCACGCCAAACTTTCAGTAAACACATTAATTCGAGAAACAACATCTTTAATTATTCTCGATCTTTGTCGCTCTCCACCTAATTAAAATACATTCTTTTATTTTTGACAAAGATCGTAAAATTTAAAGAGGGGTCACCCCTTTTATCTTTGAGCGACATTTGTCCTTCACTCCGGTTAATCTGTCAAATCCGTGACCGTGTGAAGAGCGACACAAACAGAGCTGTCAGTCCGCCGCGCAGGTAAGTTTCAGGACATTTAAACGCACCTTCATCGTGATGAAAAGGCAGCTTCAGGGGGTTTTCCAGCAGGGATTTCAGGACTCCGTGAGTCGGTGGCAGAAAAGTTGGGTTTATTGAAAGTGGTCTGGCCATTTTTTCCATATGTCTCGAAAGGCAACTGGAAAGCAAAAGCTCGCAAAACCGAACTAAAAATAATAATAATAATAAAAAAATCTCCCCCGACCCCCCGAACAGGGACAAGCTAGCAGACGCGACCAAAGCCGGCTCGTGGAGCGAAACGACGCCGGGGCTCGGATGGAGAAGACGGGGCTCCGCGCGGCAGCAGGACGGCGAGCGGATGTCTGTTTGTCCGTCTGTGGCTCAGCCTCAGCGGGAGGAGGAGGGAGCCCGAGCCGCTACACTCCTCCACCCATGTGAGGAGGCAGGCGCCGGTGACGTCAAACAGAGGGGGCGGGGACTCAGATCGTGGTGCGTTCAGGAAACGTTAGGTAAAAAAACAACCCAACTGTCATCTTCAATGGCAGTCGGAAAAATGTGTTTATTCACATTTTTTGACTAAAATAAAACACTGCATTGCAAATAAAACCTCACATAATAAAACTTTATGATTTGATTAAATATAGAGACTGGAGATTTTTGTAAAACCTGTGAAACTCTGCTGTTATTCAGAGAAAACCTCTAAAATAATCTATTTTTTTCCCCAAAAACATGATTAAGTTAAAATTTTGGGGACAATATAATGCCATATAATGTTTGGTAGAGATGCTTCATGACTTTTTTTTAATTTTCAAATTTGGAGTTGAAGCCTAAGTTGTTTGTTTGTAGTTATATTTTTAACATTAATTTATGACATTAGAAGATTTTTTGTTTTGTTTCTTGAAAGTAATAAACTGTCAGTGTGAAAAAAATGAATAATTCAATTAATTTTATTTACGCAGGGTTAATAAACAGCAAAAATAATCTTAAGGCACTGCAAAGAAAAGAAAAAAACATTCAAAAAGACATTTCTGAAATCATAATGACAAAATAAATTTGAAAAAAGCATTTGCATCTTATTCCTAGTTTATTTTACTAGACTCTGCATGCATTGGAGAGTATTCTGCACCACATGAAATACAACTAACCCTACAAAAAAATCTCCTTTTCCTGCCCCACAGTCCAGCCCGTTCTCTTGTTGCGGTATCATGACTAAGCTTGGTAAAATAGATTTGCTGCGTCACCCGTGTTTACTCGACCAAACCCAACAATCATATCTGCTGTTTGGTTTGAGCCGACGTCTGGACCTGTTTTAAACACTTTCATGGCTCGCTGGCTTTCATGGCTTCACGACACGACGCGAGTATTCAGAGTATGTCTTCGTTTAAAGACCGAAACTCCTGACTTGTTCTTCGTTCACACGCCAACTCAGGATTTATTTTAAGACGATGCTTCGAACGAACTGAAAACAAGGACAAAGTTTAGGACTGTTGCTTAGTTATATTAGGAAAACAACAGAAAAAGTGACTGTTAAGCTGCTTGTTGCACTGCTGCCTTCACAAAAAGAGGGCAGCCATGTGCAGCGTGCACACTGAAAGGTGTTTTATTAATATTAATTAATTATGCTGTATAACAGGATGAGCTCAGTCCTGCACGTGATGCAGAGTTAGTGTCAAACATCACTTATGTCCAGCAAAAAGCAGATTTAACTAGACACTCAGCACGTTTTTTAATGTTTTCAACCCACATGTTGTGTGTTTTGTCCATAGAAAACAAAAAAGTGACACAGTGATCCTCCCAGAGCTGCTGCAGATCAGAGGGAGGGAAAAGGAAACAATCCAGCGTGTCGCCACATCTGAGGATGACGCCAATCACAACTTGACCTATTTTCAGCCAATGGGTGTTTCTGTGACTGGCTGCATTTCTATCTGTTCATGTCGTGACACATGGAAGCTCATGCTTCTCAGCGTAGTAGAGTCTGAGTCATTCTGCCCTGCTGGCTTGTTAGCTTTCATTAATCACCTTCTGTCGTTGCTGGAAAACAGAACTGAGGAATAAAGGTGAGGAATAAAAACAAAACAAAACCTGGCTTTAATCCGAGGCTGGAGAAGATGAGACGTCGTAAACCAGTCCAAACATTTTGTCACGTGGGCCAAAATCATGAAGTCAGAAGAACCAGAGGGCCAAAAATATATATTTCCTTTACCTGCTCAACAATAAACTAAGCGTTGAATAATTTAATTAAATAAAGTAGTCAGATTTATTGCTGGAAATAGATGTGTAAATTCATCTAGATTCATTAATTTGCAGGTTTCCCTTACTGAAAGAAATTTTGCAATTTTCTGGGTTTCAATTTGGGAAAAAATAACCCAATTTAGTCAATTCTGATCAATAAAATCAGGATTTAGGTCACTCTTTTGTTGAAAATGCTTGCTGTATTCAGATAAATTTAATAAATTAATTAAAAGCGGATTGGAGCACAGAAAAATCAGCTTTTCAGTAGAAGTCACCAGATAGATGTGGAAAAAGCTACGAGTCTGGTCATTTAAAGACAAATAATTGGTATTGTTGCCAATATATGCCAATAGGTTGTTCTTCCATGAAGCAGCTCTGTTGTCCTCCATCCATATTTTCAGTTCCAGGCTGAGTCATTTCTACCTTCTCCTCTCTGTCAACGCTCTCTGGTTTCATTTAAAAGAGTCGATCATCAGATATTGTCCAAGATTAACCTTCAGGGTGGATATAGCTCGCTAGCAGCCTCGCACCGAGGACCTATCCACGTCATCATTTACCCAGAATGCTTTGTGTGGAAATAAAATGGCCCCGTCCGTGTTAAAATATATTTTTAAACTTTTAGTTAAAACATTATTAAAACTGAACCGTCTACAGTATTTTTACAGTCTTTATTTTACAGTTAAAATATATGTTTATTAAACAAAGTCTAATGTCATCATTTACCCTGAATGCTTTGCATATAAATAAAATAGCTCAGTCCGTGTTAAAATGTTTTTTTAAATGAACAAAACTGAACCGTCTACAGTATTTTTACAGTCTTTATTTTACAGTTAAAATATATGTTTATTAAACAAAGTCTAATGTTACAACTAATCATGGATCCCTTTAATATAAATAAAAAGTTGAAAAAAAAACCCACATTAGATCGAATCATGGTGTCGAACCATGACACCAGGGAAAAGGATAAAACTGATCCAATAAAAACATGATATTTATGGTTCAGTCAATATTAAAATGGCAGTTTCCTTAGACAGAAAAGACACTGATGAGCCTTTTTGCACACTGTGTCCAAATTAATTTCAAAGTTTAGTTTATCTTTTATAACTGTCCCAAGATATTTATAAGACTGCCGTCTCTCAATGGCTTGACCTTTAATTAAAGTGACTTCATGCATCAACAGAGCTTTTCTCCTCTCATTGTTTATATTTTACCAGATCTTGACTGTTCCTCTGGTTTTAGAGGTGAAATCTAACGTGTCCGGCTGCTGTCCCACTTTCAGCTGCAGACAGCGTCACATCTGGAGTTCCTGAGGGATTTTTTATGGGTTTAGTCCAGGAACAGTGTCAGTGAAAAAAAACCTTGAAAATATAATTTGTGTAAGTTGACTTTTAAAGAAAACTGAAAGTGTTTTCCAAAGTCAAATCTGAACCCTGACTCGTCTTGAAATCACGTTTTCACAGAACTGATGTTCTTACAGTTCATCTGCTCCGTTCAGCTGACCGCTTTCAAACAATCCTGGCTGTGTTCTGCTCATACGTCACAAACTCTGCCCCTGCACAGTTTAACAACACGCTCCTCGCTTCTGAAGAGCTCAGAGACATCTGTCCCGCGACCTTCATCTCCTCGTTAATCACTCACCAAACTTTAAGACTTCTCCATCGGATCTGTTTTTATTGTCAGATAAAAAAAAATGTTAACGCGCTCTCTAAAGATGGAGATCAAAGAATAAAACAATATAAAACGTGTTTAATGGTGTCAGAACTGAATAAAAGCCAGAGGTGGTCAGGCATGAAGATGAAGTCTTCAGGTAAATGATGATCGTTGTGCAGCGACAGGAAAACACAAAGAGGTCAGGGAAGTCCAGACCTCCCCCATCTGAAGTTCTCCTGGAGGAGCCCCAGAATCCCTCCAATGAGTCTCCTCCAACCTGTAGATCCTCCCCATCAATCAATCAATCAATCAATCAATCAATCAATCAATCAATCAATCAATCAATCAATCAATCAATCAATCAATCAATCAATCAATCAATCAATCAANATCAATCAATCAATCAATCAATCAATCAATCAATCAATCAATCAATCAATCAATCAATCAATCAATCAATCAATCAATCAATCAATCAATCAATCGAGTTTATTTGTACAGCACATTTCAGCAACAAGGCAGTTCAAAGTGCTTTACATGATAAAAACACAAAAAATAAAAGGTCATAGAACACAGTTAACAACTGAATCATTACAGTTTTTCAGGTGTCATCGTTACACAACATGTTGTTTGATGTTTCATTTATAATGTCTCATAGTCGACTCTGAACAGGTGGGTTTCAGTCTTGATTTAAAGGATCAGAGTTCCGGTTGTTTTGCAGTTTTCTGGGAGTTTGTTCCAGACTTGTGGTGCACAGAAGCTGAATGCTGTTTCATGTTTGGTTCTGGTTCTGGGGATGTTCTTTATGTAAGATTCAAACCAGTTGAGTACTGGAGTGGAGAGTCTACCCAGCTCTCCAGTAGCTCCAGTAATGTGTCATGATTGACGGTGACCAGAACCAGAACACCTGACAGGTCTGGTAGGTTGACACAACAACAGATCTTTAATGTGTTGTGGTGCTAAGCCGTTAAGTGATTTATAAACTARTAACAGTATTTTAAAGTCTGTTCCCTGAGTTWCAGGAGCCAGTGTAAGGACTTTAGAACTGGACTGACGTGCTCTATCTTCCTGGTTGTGGGTCAGCTGCAGCTGTTTGATGGATTGTTTAGGCAGACCTGTGAAGACAGTTACAGTAATCAGTGACTAAAGATAAACACATGGATGGGTTTATCTAGATCTTTACGTGACAGTCCTTTAATCCTGGAAATGTTCTTCAGGTGAAAGAAGGACTTTGTCTTTATGTGGCTCTGAAGGTTCAGGTCAGAGTCCATCTCTACACCCAGATTTCAGCCTGACTGCTAGTTTCATACTGCAACTGAAGCTGTGTGTTGACTACAGATGGTTTCTCTTTAGGTCCAAAGATAGTAACTTCAGTTTTGTTTCTGTTCAGCTGCAGAAAGTATCCATTTATCTGTTCCAAGCATCTGTTTACAGGTTCAGAGAAACTTGGTGACATCGTAATGTAGAGCTGTGTATCATCTGCGTAGTTATGGTAGCTAATCTTATTTCCTGTTATAACCTGAGCTAGCGGGAACATGTAGATGTTAAATAAGAGGGGTCCTAGGATTGAACCTTGGGGTACCCCACATGTGACGTCTGTCCGCTTTAATRAGAAGTTACCTATAGAAACAAAGAAATCCCTGTTCTTTATGTAAGATTCAAACCAGTTGAGTCCTGGAGTGGGGAGTCTACCCAGCTCTCCAGTAGCTCCAGTAATGTGTCATGATTGACGGTGTCAAATGCTGCGCTGAGGTCCAACAGAACCAGCACTRTGGTTCTTCCACAGTCTGTTTTAACATGGATGTGACTGAAAACTGACGAGGACTGTCTCAGTGCTGTGGTGATAGAAACCAGACTGAAAGACATCAAAGAGTTTGGTTATTGTTAGGAAGTTGTTTAACTGTTGAAACACTGATTTTTCAATATGACGAACCTGCAACTCAAAAAGTTTGATTCTTGGCTCCTTCACCACGCCAGACCCAAGACCCCCCGTCATCACAGCAGGTGAGACCCTGATCTGCTGCTCCATACTTCAGGCAACACCAGCTCTGTGAGGAACWAGTGGTCTTCTGATGGAGTCTTGTGGTCACGGACCCCCTCTCAACCCCTCAGCTCCATCCCTGAATCTATCAGGAAGCTAACATCGGTCTACTGTTTCACCCTGATGGAGGTTCATCATGATGACCTCACATCTTCTAACCAACAACACAACACATCGCTCTGTGCTGCTTCTACACCCAAACACTGGGTCGGATATAAACCTTTGGCTGATGTGATGAACAAACTGCAGGAGGAAGAACTAAAGAGCACAACCAGATGAAAAAGAGACAGAAATAATCCTGCAGCGTGTAGGTTTTAAAGCCTTAAAACGATCCTGAATCGGCAACAAACTGTTACACAACACTCAGCAAATCAGCAGCAGATAACTTCTCGCTCACAGCAGCAGCGTCTCTGAATCAACTCGAGAACTCTGTGTTCAGTCAGGAGAGGAGGGGGCGAGCGCTCGCTCGGGCCTCCTTACTCCTGCTTTCACAGCAGGCTGAGGGAACTCAATACGAGCGAATGAAGTGTTGGTGAAAACCAACAGGTGCATGCACCTGCTCCATCTTTTAATCATCCTTCTGGAAGTTTCTTTAACTGACGTCAGCGGATCACATGACCCGTGTTTACTGGAGAACTCGAATGGAAAAACAGTGTTTGTTGTTGGTTCATTGACCTGAGTGGTTCCTGAGGAAAACAGGTAATTTCATCCAGAACAACGTGGGGTGGGCGGCTTTGTGTGTTGCTTCTCTTCGGTCTAACATCCGAGCATCGTCTTCTTGTTGCCCAGACAACAGGCCTCTCTGTCCCCCGTCCAACGACAGGATCATCTTTTAGACGTGGGTCAACCACCTGAATCAGACCTAGTATGGTCTTGAAGACCCCTCCACATGTCTCGGACCACCACCGTCCAAACTGTTTGGAGTTAGTCACTGATTATCGTTATCCATCCTGCGTGCAATGCCCCCCACCCCCACCACATGCGAATTAGGGGTCATATTGTTGTCGTACTGCTTATTTTGTTTTATTTCTCAGTGTTTTTTAGCCAACAGTAGCACAGAAACAGCTGCACTGGTCAACATGAAATGTGTCAGGACTGTAGATGAGTCCGACCTACACTGCTCCAGCCAATGAGGGGGTCCATGGGGTCCCCAGAACCAAAAGGTTTGAGAACCCCTTTGACCCCACCACAGTTATTCGCTGATGGAATCCAGGCTTTGATTACTCTGACAGTTATTGCGTACCACTTGCAGAGCTCGTGTTAATAATTATTAATTATTATCTGCCTGGTTTTACATCTGAACATGTTTTCTGTCAGAGCAGAGCAAACGTTTTACATCTGCCGGCTATTCGAGGCTTTAAAGACCAAACTACCACCACATGCACAATAATCAGAGCTCTTTGTTGTAATCTTCTTCAGCTGTTGTCGTTTTTAAAGACYTTTTGGCTCAAACTCTTGCATTGTTTGTTGTGTTTGTGTTGCTTTTTCCCAAGACATGAAAGGGCTCTAATTTCAGCAGAAAGGTGTCAAAAATAATCTTAAAACCGGCAAAAACTGAGCATCAAGTTTCTGTTGATCCCATTTTAGAAACATGAGCTTGACTCTTTGTTATGACGAGATGTAAAAAAGGCTAAAATTGGACAAACGAGTTGGTGAAAGATGACAGAAACTCCGTGTGTTTCCTGCTGACTCTCCACCTACCTGCTCATCAGCTCCGCTCGCCACAGGTGAGGGACGCTGAGGTTGTTCGTCTCCACATCCCACACACTGCATTAAGCACTCAGGTCCCTCTGCTCGCTGCCACACACACACACACACACACACACACACACACACACACACACACAGAACTGTGGGTGAAACAAGTGGCTGACAGATGCACAGTATTTTTGTCTCCATTTGGAGGTAAAAACACGCTTTTGTTCTGGATTTACAATGTAAATTTAGTGTTTTAACACGATGAACAGTCAGATTTTTGCTGCCTCTTTTCTACTTATTCAAATGCTGAAAAAGAATAAAAATGAATATTTTAGAAGATTAATGGTTTCTGATCAAACAAAGCGTTGCTAAATGAATAACTTGGCAGCTTTGCCGATGCTGTGTTCCTAACAGTGTGTGAAATTCACTTTTAGCAGCGTGAACGCTGGCACTGAGTGTTTTTGATACATTAATGGTGGGAGCTTCCAGAGATCAACTCCGTTCTCAGCTGTGAAAATTCGTCTGGATTTTCGCCCTTTACCAGTTTTACAGTTATAATGTTAGAAATGTTGCCGCTTCGATGAGGAAAATGGGGAAAGATGCAGCACAGAGGGGTTTTGGAAGCCGAAAGGTGGCTTGTTGTTGTTTGAAGATGTGATGATGGGGAGTGTTTACAGACAGGAAGAGACTCACAAAATAGAAAACAAAGAGGGCAGAATGAGAGCGTGAAGAAGGCACAGAACCTGACAAAAGACCTGTTCAAACAGGGAGACTGTTCAGGAAATGGGCGACAGATCAGTGGTCAACAAGGTAAAAACTGGAGGGATAATCTCCAGAACTGAACCAGAAAACCTCAGTTTAAGAGGAAAAATAAAAATCTGATAGTGTAAACTGAAACGTTTAAAAATTTCACACACGTTATTTAGCTCACTCTTCTTACATTTAGCTAATTTTTTACTTAAAAACAAGCGTTAGCTTACCAGACAATGGCTGTGTCAATGAGAGGCCGTGTCCTCCGGAGGACCCGGCCTTCCTGGTCTAGATGGGCCGGGTCCTTGGAAGACCGCGAAGACCAGAAAAGTGTCTGTGAATTTGGACCACAAAACAATGAAATGACCTTAAATGTAATATTTGAAGAACTAACGGACCCGCCTTAGGTGCATGTTTATTTTGCGTTTTTTTTTCTGACAAAAATAATATTTGAAAACACGTCTAATGAAAAAAGTATTAAAAATACAATCGCTTGAAATTTTTAATTTTTATACCGCCAGATTTTTTTTTATCTAAAACGTATTCTTTTCTTTCACTTCCTCCACCATTACTAGAATAAAAAAAATTCTCCGGTCGGGCCGCAATGCATTATGGGATATGGTGGGCGGGGAAGGATCCATCGGATCAGTCCTTCAGTTCAGGCCAAAGGAAGGACACGTCGGAGGAGTCTTCAGTTTTGGACAGCCTCCGTCGCGACGCTGTGACATAAGCGGCCGACAAATTCAGCCTTCGGAGGACCCGGCCCACTGTTTTGGACACAGCCAATGGCTGCTGTTAATCACCGCTAGCTGCTGCTAACGCCGCTGCTAAAGATAATATATTTAAAATTTAAATTCAAAATGTGTTCATAAACAATCTGGTGGTCCCTGTGGTCCAGCGGTTTGAAGTGCAGCTCAGACACCAGACATAACTGCAGGTTTGATGTCTTGTTGGGAAGCTTTAGCTGCATTGGAGCTAACTGTTGCTATTGTCTCAGGATGATGACATCATAACACGAGCCGCGCACCAACAGCAAAAGTTGAGTTCCATTCCAAAATACCTAAATGTGAACTTCAACATTTAAGGTTCAACTTTTACATTTAGATTTAGGATTTAATATTTAAACATGTTTTTTTTTTACATTTAAATTAAATATTTCGTAAAAATTAGCCAAATGAAAGAACAGTGAGCTAAATGATGAAAAATTAGTTGGTGAAGTTTTTTAACATTTCGTTTACAAAAAGTTGACTCCCACACAACAGTGCTCTTAATAAAAGTCTGGAAAACCATTATTATTGAATCTAACCCGAACAAGAACTCTATCAATTATATTTGCTTCAGTTATTTTGAAAAATAAGCATCAATAAATGTAAAATAAACCCAAGCTGAAGTCAGGAGCGTTTCCACATCTTTAACCAGCAGAACATGAAACCAAACAACMATATCATCTTTACAAATCTGAGAACTGATGAAGAGACTGACTGCAACAAGGGATCCAAGAATCTCATTTAAAACTGGTTATCTGTTGTGTTGACACAGCACTGCTTTGAGTCTGATGCCTGAAAGATTCAGAGGAGAAACTGTCAAAAATCAGCTGAAGAAAAACTGCAGGAAGTTGAAGAAACTTTTTAAAATTACAGGAAGGTTTGAGTGCTTGGAAGGAAAATGTGTTGGTTCAAGACTTTTCTGCACATCTGCTTTAGTGACCCATTTTCTGCCTTTTCTTTTGTTGTCTCATACTGATCTCCGGGCCGGGCCGGGCCGGGCCAAGAGAAGAGGGTGTTACAGTGAGGTAACATTACACACAGAAACCTAACCACATTCTAGGTCACAGCCTGCCAAAACACAAGAGTTTCTTCTCAAAACATCCAAACCTTATTAATAATGCACATGATTCTGCAGGAGGATCAGTCGTTTCCCAACACATTTCCATCTTCAGACCTCCTGGAGGAGAGTCGGGAAGCAGGAGCCAGTCTGCGGGCATCRACACTTTTAGATTTTTATCCAAACTACAGATGCTTTAAAGTGAATGTAAGGTTGGTGAAAAGTAATAAGACTAATTAATCCTTTGAAGATTGTTCTCACTGTATGAGAAAGCTTAGTGAATTCATGCCACAAAACAAGTCAGCACCAAAATCATCTCGTAGTTTAGCTTTGATCAGTTTGTACCATTCCCAGGTCTCGGAGTCAGGTTCCTGTGGCTCAAAAACCAGACAAAGCCACCTCAGTGTGGACCCCCCCCCCACCCACCCCCCTGCAAGGAGAAGGGGTAAAGCTAGGTGCTGTGCAGGCTGAGTGACAGGTGAAGGCGGGGCTTAAAGTGCCTGTGACATACCTATCCTTCAAATACAAAAAGTCAAAGAAAATGTCTTTAGGAAAACTGTCATAAAACACATGATTTAACCCATTTTGTCTCATAACTGGCATATTTTCCTTTGAATTTGGCTCAGCTAAAGTGAAACAGGAAGTGACATCAAAGGGGAACTCTTTAAGAAAGAAAACTCTGGTCTTTGTTCATTAAAACAATATTATTTGAACTTCATCTCTCTCTTAAAGGGACTAAAATTATCTAAAGAAAYATCAGAAAAYTCCCTTCTGTCTGTGTTGTTAGCCGTCCTGGCAACGCTCTGTTTACATGCAGACGTTCCCCTTTGACATCACTTCCTGTTACTTCACATGCAAATATCTCMACAACTGTTCATCTCAGTGATGTGAAATTGTTTTTCCAATATGTTATCCGTGTTATCTTTCCAAAAGTGCAATCGCGTTTATCACAAAAACTTGATGTCACAGGAACTTTAAGGTGTGTTTTAAACTGGCTAAAAGCAACATCCAATACCCTCAAAATAAATCCTCAAAAACAGAAAAACACTGTTTTAATTGTCTTAAATCCTTTGTTGTGGTTCAGTTTTGAACTTTCTGTGATGAGCTGAAACTGATCCAAATGTAGATAGTCTGAAAATCTGAATCCTGAAGAGATTTGAAAATAAASTTCAGTCTTTTCTTGTTGCATCCAAACCCACCAGGAACCCACCAGTTTTCCCTCCGTTCACACTGGACTGCTGCTGCCTGCTCCTCTCTTGTCAGGGCCTCGGGTCTCRCATGAAGAAAAAACAAATTAATGGGAGCTGACAGCTTTAGGCAGCGCTTCACACTGTGCACCATCCTGACCTGGATTACACCCACCAGG
>NW_013952897.1:122865-123923 GCF_001266775.1 Austrofundulus limnaeus
GCTCAAATTGTGCGTACGCAAGTTTTATAAATCCGACCCCTGGCCTGTAGATGAGTGTAAACTGCAGAGTCCTGGCCTGATGATGTAGCTCGTCTGTGTTGGCTCATTCTTTTGAACAGAGGCTGTTTTGTGGGTGAAAGGATCCTGTTTCATTTAGAACCAAACAGAGMCCTAAAAACACGCTAACATTAATCATGAAAGTATGAAAATGACCTGATAATCTCAGCTTTGAGAATCTGAGCTKCTGATTGGTCAGATGTTTCCAGGTTAATGAATGATTTTAAATATCTGCAGCTCTGTGTTCAGCAGCTGAACGGGACTCATGTTGTGAATGAACACTGAAGATTAACGGCGTTTGGAGCCGTAATCCTGCCACTGGCAGAACTCCAGTTTAAGTCCAGCTTTGKCTGAATCCAAGTTTCCAGCAGCTGATGTCACTCACTGGACCTCTCCTTACTGGACGCGTTTATTCTGATTTGTGGAATTAAAAGCATCCTCTGTTGTTTGGTGATGGCAGCTGGACCGTCCTCCCACCTCCTGTTGTGCAGAGCAGGACCACCGTCTGCAGAACCAGAGCAGATCTGTGAGTGTGGAGGGAGGACGGTTGTCTTGACGGGTTGGTTTWGTCAGGTAGCCTTTAAGTCTGATTGAATTTGCACAGCTGGTGATGTAATCAGCACAGAACCTCACCGTGATTTCATCCTAAATACAATTACTCATCAGGTGAGCAGAGTTCAGCTTCAAAGAAACCGTGGTTTGATTCTGAAGAACTCGTCCATGTTTTGGACTAAACAGGGTCTAAACTTCGTTTAGAGAAAARTAAAGTCGACAAATGAAGACAGAATGCTTCAGGAAGAAGAAATATTAGCTTTTTATTTTATGTTTGTCGTTCTGGAGAAGAAATACTGAAGGTTGATAAACAACCTGCCTGTCCCACTTTCTGCACAAAATACAGCTGAACAAAACAAAGAACATTAAAAATGCGTTTAAACAAATCGGTTTATTGAGTAAAGTCAAGCAGCAGCTAAAGGAAGCCTGTTTGAATGTCACAGCTGATT
>NW_013952897.1:125196-127648 GCF_001266775.1 Austrofundulus limnaeus
ACACACACACACACACACACACACACACAGTCTGCAGGAGACATCTACACTGCAAAAACTGTCCATCTTACCAAGTTTTAAAATCTTATATCAGCCAAAAAGTCTTTTTCATCTTGTTTTGAGACTGATTTACTAAACAAGAACTGATTGTGTAAGAATAATCATCTTGTTTTCAGAATGTGTAAGATTATTTGTCTTGTTAGTCTGAAAATTTGACTCTAATTAAGTCAAACATTTCTGCCAGTGGAGTAAGAACATTTTACTTGGTAAGATTCTTAAAATACTTGATTTGACTCAATTTTTTCTTATTTAAGAATCTTACCAAGTAAAATTTTCTTACTCCATTGGCAGTAAATATTTACTTAATTTGAGTCAGATTTTCAGACTAACAAGACAAATAATCTTACACATTCTGAAAACAAGATGATTATTCTTACACAATCAGTTCTTGTTTAGTAAATCAGTCTCAAAACAAGATGAAAAAGACTTTTTGGCTGGATATAAGGTTTTAAAACTTGATTAGATGGACAGTTTTTGCAGTGCAGAGGGACATGACCTCTAAGGCATCAGGATCCTGAGATGAACCACCTCAACTGGTTCCTTTCGACGAGGAGGAGCAGTGGCTCTGCTCTGCGCTCCCCCAGAATGACGGAGCTCCGCCCCCGATCTCTAAGGCTCAGCCCACCCAATGAATGAAGCTCTTTTCCACTTCTCCTGACCACAGGTGAGGTTTAGACAGACCAGTACATCCAGAGCTTTGCCTTTGACTCAGCTCTTTCACCACCACTGACCAAAGCAACGCCCTCATTACTGAGGTCCAGTGGGAGTTGAACCTTCTTGCTGTGAGGCACTGAAATAAGATTTTAGAACCTCGTGTTGAGGTTCTGCAGGGTTAGAGATGGTTTTTAACGATGTAAAATAATGAGCAGGCTGTTTCTAAGCAACATCGTCTCCCTGAGCTCAGAGGATAATTGATGCAGTTGCTCATCGTGTTCTGGTGAACCCGGCCCAGTTCCAGTCACCCCTTCATTAGACCGCGACGATTCTTTGCCTCCACTTCCTGCAGGATGAAATCAGCCGAGCTGCGGCTCCCGCAGAGGCGCGTTAACTCGCTTTTAGCTCGGCCGCCTCCGCTGCAATAACATAACTATTTTAGTCTGTTTCAAACGTCTGACCGGTCCAGATCCACAGCAGCGGCAGCGGCGGTGTGGGAGGATGTTCTCCTCCAGCACACGGAGGAGGGAACGTCTGAAATAAAACACATCCCAACAGGAGCTGCTGCYGCTTTTTCTCCTCTTCTTACATAAAAGTGTTAAAAGCTGTTCGACAGCATTCAGAGGTTCAACACATTTATCAGCGTTTTATCTTTTATCCTCCTTTAACTCCGAATAAAAAGTTGATGGATTCAAAAACAAAAAGTGGATTTTTGTGATGTAAGAGCAGAAACTGATGACTAATTAAGCTTTAAAACATCAAACATGGAAAAAAAATATTAAACAGACGTAAAACAGTTCAAATGAGAAAATAAAGTTTTACTTTAAAGTTCTATTTTCTTACAAACAAAACAAAACAAAAATTTATTATTTGGTGTTTATGGTCGGGATCAGTTTGAGGTTTAAGCCTGGCTTAAAAACCTGTTAACATTCAGCAGAACGCCTGCGCGCTGTTTTTGTTTTGTTTTAATTTGAAAGGCCATTTTGTGTTTCTGTTCAACCTGTGTCRGTGTTCAATGCATCAAAATGGACGTCTAGGCCCTCCTCTTTCAATTGACACCTCATTTGACCAACTGGGTTCAAGTATCGGCTGTCCAGAGCCAATAATGTATGAGAAGTGAACAACTTCCGGTTTCCATCATGCTGGGTTTGATTGACAGTAGAATCAGCCAATCAGCTCCGAGCTTTGTTCTGATGCCACAGCTGTGTAGCCAATCACCGCACCTTTCATTTGGTGTATATATTGAGGGGGTGGGAACTTTGTTTAGTGACGGACGAGGTTAATACTGAGGAGGTCGCCATATTTAGACAGTATTGCTACGCTAACGAAGGAAGCTACGCTCACAGGAAAATGTGTTTTTCCATCGTTTTTTTGTCCAATTAGCTGACTAAACCTGCTGATAAGATGAAAATATATTTGTTATTAAGTGTTTCGAGCGCTTCAAGACATGGAAGAGTGATTTTTGTGGCCAGGAGAAGTAAAAMTATTTGGATAAAAACACTTCCGKTCGGCCATTTTGAATTGCTAATTTAGTCATATTTGAGGACAAATATGCATCAAAGGTAAGTGAAAAACAAATATTTTTTCACTGCTGGTGGTTTTATAAGCTGTGTGGAATGTTAATGCTTTGAAAGATATAAGGATATATTTGTTTATTCTTGTATTTTGGCTGTTTATTGGTAGAAATTTGGCTGAATGTTGGTGTAAATATGTCTGAACATTAATATATATATATATA
>NW_013952897.1:127840-132064 GCF_001266775.1 Austrofundulus limnaeus
CCAAACTGCTGTGACCAGATTTTGCAAGGCTGCTCGGTGTGTTTGCTTGTTATTTCCTCCTGCTTCGTTATTTCTATGAATTTCAACAAACCGTGCTGACGTCAGGTAGTCAGCTACAGCCTCTTCTTCCAGTTTGTAATTTTTGTCAATGCATTTTGAAGAGAGACAATATTTTGAAAATAAGATCAAAGTAAATCACCAGAGTTTTTCAAGTGWCCTCTTAAAGAGAAAAGCTGCCATGAACATTATTTTATCTGCCCTTGTTCCAAGTTTGATAATGATTTGAAATGTCGAAGTATGTTTTTTWWAATCCAGAATAGCTCTTGTTGYAAAGTGTTTTGASACTCRTCTTCGTCACCTGACACATTTAACACKCTGTCATTGGTTGAGGAGCTTTGTTTACATAACAGATGTCCACATGGATTTTAAATTGTTTTAATTTCTGTACTTTCTAAGACACATTAAGTTGATTTAATGCGCAGTTTGCATTGTTGTATTATTTTATACCTTTTCTGCTACTTTTGAATTGGCTATTATTAAGTTTTATTAGTTTTTTAGGATACAAGATGCTTCCTACAAAACCAGGATGTGAATCTTTTCCTAAAATTTCATGGTGATATCTGGAACACTGGAGGAAGATATGAGCAAAAATAGATAAAGAGATAAGAACAAGGTGAAATGGTCACAAAGGCCTCATTGGTTCAGCTGTGAACTGCAGCAAGAAAACATGAGCTGATTTCACTCAAACAAACACCAATAACTTCCCTTATACTTCAGATAATCACATGATTTTGGTGTCATTTTGTATGGTTTGTGATGTTCTTAAGGAATCCACTGCCAGATTTAATATTGGTGTAGGGTTAAAAATGTATCCACATCCCTATACTGTGTCTCAAATATTCATATTTTATACTACTGTTACCAAATTTGAACTGTTAATAGTTGGGAATTAATATTTTAGCCCAGTACAAGTTGTTTGATAATATCTCATTCCCTTCATGTTCTGTGAGACTTTTTAAATAAAAAACATTTAGGGGGAAAAATATCTTGATTTTTGTATATTTTACTTCAATATACTAAATACTAGTTACAGTTAGAAAGAAAATGACTGCTGAAGTTAAAAGTTCAGATYATTAGCTTTAAAAAGAGACCAAACTTGTGAATTTACTCTAAAGGGTTCAAAAGCAGTACTTCTTTTAATTTTTGTACTTTTTAAGGCGTTTTATGGTATTTTGGCCCAAAGGTTAATTAAACCAGGCTGATCATAACAACTAGTTATTTAAAAACTGAATAAATTCTGTTTCTTTATTTCTAAAGTTGCATCTATTCAAAAACTTAAGCTTAGTGAAATTATTTCTTTTTTTTGTGTCTCCAATTAGTTATAATTCAGTTTATCTGTGGACAAAAAGTCGTCTCACTTTTTTCTTTCTGCTTCTCAGAAGCAAACGTTTGAAACGAGGAGAAACTCAGTGATTATTTTCAGTGACAACATTTAATTCGACTGTGAAGTGGAGCGTTCAAACATGTAAACCAGTTATTATTATTCAGCAGAAACTTCCAGGAAATGTTTCCTGATTCAAAAATAGAATAAAGAGAAACTGGAGCGATCTTACTGTAAAGTAAAAACAATCATTTATTGTTGAGTTCTGGAAATCAGGACCGTCTGACTGGTTCTGTTTCAGAGGAAGCAATAAATATTTATGAGAAGGTTTGAAAACTTCTTCCTTCTTTTCACCAGGTGAGACGTCAACGCTCGAGATCACAAAAACATTTACCTGTTATCCCCCCCACAAAAAAAAAAACCAAACTAAAAACATCAGTAAAACTAGAAGCACTTGGAGAGTGCAAACCTCCACCAAGACCAGTTTCCTCCATCCTGTAAGAGTTAATGTGTAACAGCAGAGGAAACACATTTTCTGAATAAGTTCTGAAGTAGTGAACATTTAAGCAGCAGTATGATGGGATTTCTTCTCTGTGGAGTCCAGTGTGAACAAAAAAAGTCAGACTGGTCACCTGATGTTATTCATGGTCAAACTGGTGTGGGATTAAGCTCCTAAGTTTTCATCAGTCACATTTCACCATGTAAAACGTCTGTTTTATCTCCTTGTATGAGTTTGTAATGGTTTGACTCTCTTTATAAAGTGCTTCCTGGCTCCCCCCGTCTCCAAACTCTGAGGCCCGGCAGCTCTCTGTTTACAAGCCCAGTAGAGACAAACTGTTTTCATTGGTTGTTTCAGAAATGTGGTGTGTTTTAGGAAATGGGAAAAATAGGTTTCATGGTGCAGTCACGCACTTCCTGGTCACAAAACTTTCTGTAAATGCGCATATTTTGGCAAAAATTGTTCATTATTAAATGTGGTTTTAACATTACTTTTATAAAGTCTGAAGTCCGTGCTGTCCAATCCAGCTCACTGTTTTTTACAGAAGCCCTGTGAAAGCATCACAGCTTTGCCGATCTCAGAGTGTTAAAAGAAAAAAAATTCCTGTATCCACATCGTGATCCGGAACATCACCAAAATTTAAAGGTGTGTTCCTTGGTCCAGTACACATGTGGTAAAAATGTCATGACAATCTGTCCWCAAGTTTTTGAGTAATGTTGTCCACTGACAGAACGATAGACATACACGAGCGAAAACATTACCTCGCCCTTGGTGGAGGTAATAAACTGAAACTAAACCTGTAAATCACCAAAACCCTAAATTTATGATGTTAGGATTTAAGCATCAATAATAAAATGTTAAAACAGATTTAAGTTGAGATGATTTATGTTGAAGTTTTTGAAAAAAAAAACATTTAAAGTAAGAAAAATCTTTTCCAACATGTTTAAAAATTAAAAATATGTTGCGGGAATTAAAGTCATGATAACAACCGAAACCTTTATTAATCATAAATATTTAACATTTTTAAAATAATAATGTAGTTTTGGTTTTGTTTGCTGCAGGTAACAAACATCAGGTGTGTTTTGAACAGTTCGTCCTGCAGGCCACCGTATGTCTTCCTGACGTGAAGCAGGACATTAAAAAACAAATACAGGAAGTAGAAACTCTCATCGCTCCTGCTTCAATTAAACCAGAATCACAGATTATCTCATTAAATCTGCTACAAACTCATCATTTTGATTAGATTTTTCTGTTTYAAAGGGTTTTTTCTTGTGTGGTTGGATCTTGTGAACCATTAGCTGAAGGAAAAGCTCCATCTTTGTCGCCTAAAATCTTTTCATAAAGTCAGTTTAAAAGAAGAAAACAAAACAAAGTAWTTCATTCCTCCTGCTTGTGGAGGTTTTATGAGCTCTGATTTAAAATCTTCATCTCCTGATGAGGAGAAGTGAAGGTTTTAACGTCGCTGCAAACCTTTTGTTTCTTTGTTTGAACACGTCGGTCTTCAACAGGCGGGAAGGTTTTCAGGATCGATGGAGCTCAAGGTTTCACACGAACGTCCCTAAACACTAAAATAAAGTCAAGTAAAAGCATCTGTTCTCCAGTGACGTCATGCTGCTGCTGCCCTGAGTTTTACAACCATCAGGCAGAAACACAAACCTGTGCCGGCTGTTTGCTCGCTGGAATCCAACCGTGAATCATTGATGATATCTGACTCTCCAACACATTCATGTCGTGTTGTCGGCTGAATTTTAAAGATGTTAAATAAAATTATACATCTTTTTTTCCCCCTGTTGCAGGTGTCCCAACTGTGACAGAAAACCTCTCAAACGTCAGGTCTGAAACCAGGAATGATAAAAGAAAATGATTAAAATGCATATTTTCAGGTTAAAATTGTGTTTTAGATATAAAATGAGATGATGTGGACAATATGATAACGTGCAAGTCTTAGAAAAACAGCAATTTTGCAAATTTGATATAAAAACTCAGAATTTAACGAGTTTTGAAAAGAAAATTCACCTTTTTTTTTCTCCCAGTTTCAGTGTCACTGTGTTTCCACTGAYCATGAAAATGCCCAAATTAGAATTTTGAAAATAAATTTGCTCAATGGAAACACGTCAATTTCGAAATGGTTTTGCGCCAGGATGAGGATGTTTTTGCGCTAGGAGAGGGGGCATTTCAGCCAATTTGTGTTTTTCGCAAAACTGCAATAGAAACACTTTTTTCACATCAGGAGAGTCACGTGATCAACAACCGTCTGTTTCTACTGGTGAAAAAGCTGATGACGAAGAAGATAACAGGAAGTAGAAATAGTAGTAATATCACAGAAGTAGTATAAAATAGTAAA
>NW_013952897.1:132411-133827 GCF_001266775.1 Austrofundulus limnaeus
ACATTAACAGAATATCAACAAAGTTTTGTCCACATCTGTAATGGAAACACAGTTAATGAGACTTTATTGTAACATTTTGGTCATTTTTTTAATTATTTTTGTTGTATTTTGGAGCAACAATTCGCATCAATCCCAGATGATCCGGAGTCCTCCTGGTTACATAAGAGCCCTGCTCTGCAGTTAAGGATCCAGGCCTGGAGGACTTAAATGAATGATTTGGATGAAAACTAGAGGAACCTGCAGGAACAGGTTTGATCTCAGCTCCCTGAGCTGCTGCATGATGGGAGGAGATGAACTGTGTGTGAGTTCATCTCTATTGTCGGTGTGTTTGTTAAAGCCTCACATCCTTTCATTTCATTTCTGTGTGTGTGTGTGTGTGTGTGTGTGTGTGTGTGTGTGTGTTAAAACACTTTATGACCCCCCTCACCCCTGAGCTTTGCTCCTCAGACTCTCCCGTCTGCACATGCACTCGTTGAGACGGGCGGAGAGGCTGCAGCTGTGGCTCCAGGTTTTGAACAGACGGGGTCCAGGAGTTGTGCCGCTGCCCGCTGCACACCCCCCCGGCTGCCTGCATGTCACCCAGATCCCAGCCCAGAACCCTGACTGCACAATCGTTCCAGTTGCTGAATAATACAAAGCAAACAGTGACCTACTTTCAAAGCAGGGAACAAGCTGGAGACAAGACCCGGAGCAGGATCCAGGATCCGGTRTGGAGCAGGACCGGGTCTGAGTCTGACGGGGAGGCGGGCCGAGCCCTGACGGACAGCTCTCAGCTCTGATCTGTGCAGGGCTCCACGAGGAGCGTGGTGTGCCACGTGAGGACCCGGTCCGATCCAGGCGGTCCTGCCGTTCCGGGTCCGGCTCTTCCAGCTCTCTGGTGGATGTGATTAGAACAGGCAGGCAGGAGGACTCTGCAGCAAGCCCCCATCCTGGAGGCCTCCCTGCACCAGGAATGCAGTTTGACAGGGTCTGACCCGCCCTGCTGCATTCCACTCTGTTTGTCCAGAACCTGTCCAGAACCTGTCCAGACCCGGTCCAGACCCAGGTCCTCTAAACCAGTGGTTCCCAACCTTTTTAGACTTGTRTACCCCTGAGCCATTTTCTCATACCCCCTCAGTTAAACGTAACGATGATTCTCCAAAACTCACAGGTGTGAACCCAGGCGAAAAATATATATACTAAAGTACATTAAATCTAAGTATACTTTAGTATACTTGAAGCCGCACTAATCATCAGTATACTTAAAGAGTGCTATTTTGGAACAACTAATTTAATACTAAATGTACTTTAATTGTATTTTACTTGTACAAAAGTACTATTTTAAGTGTATTAAGTATACTTTTAAATACTAAAATGGAACAACTTAAAATATACTTAATATATTGTAAGTATATAAACATTTAAAGTGTACTATGT
>NW_013952897.1:135214-137444 GCF_001266775.1 Austrofundulus limnaeus
TACCATATGTAGTTTATACTGAATTTCATTAATATTTAAGTAAACAACAGGCTAGCTATTAGTTATACAAAAAAACAACAGGCTAATATGAGCTAACATGTTTTACTTTTTGTATTAGTAGTATTGATCACATAKTTGCATACAAACTGATTTCTATTGTGAGTATAAAAAACAACAACAACAAATGYATTCTGTTATGTTTGGTCACATGTTTAAAGAGCCACTGCAGAGGGACCAAAGAGCCACTTGTGGCCCCAGAGCCACAGATTGCAGAACCCTGGCCTAGAACGTTCAACTCTCAGGCATTTTATTCTTTTCAACTCAAATTAAACATAAAGATAAATACGTTTCCTTGAAAGTGAATAAGTAATTAAATAAATAAACCAGGTAATGGCAGGTGCAGGAAGCAGCAATGTCCAAAATACATCAAATACCCCAAATGAGCAAATTCTGTGGGATTTTATATTTTGTGTAAATTTCGTGTTTCTGTTTGAGATTTTCACCTTGCAGAAATCGTAGAGTCCTACATGTCTCAGTCCTRTTTTTATTTATTTATTTACACACCTGAGAGGTTTTTCCACACACCCCCTGTAAAATGTACACCTGGTTGGGAACCACTGCTCTAAGGGTTAAAGCTGCAGCCTGACTTGTTGCAGCTCATAAATAAAGGAAATAAAAGCTAAAATCCACACACAGCTCTGACTGCTCTGCTGGTAAAAACTCAGGAGTGAGTCACGTCTTGATTGACAGCTGTTGTGCTCGTGTCGACAGGTAGCTGAGTGTTTGAGGTGAGAAACACAGCCCTCCTCCACAGTTACAGGATGAATAAAGTTCAACCAGGTTAATCTTTGACAGCTTTTCACCGTCCGCTGCCAGAACAACACCTGCAGACACGCAGGAGGCGGGTCGACACGCCGAGACACGTTGCTTTCAGAAGTCACGACTGATTCTCTGTTTTCTGGACGTCACACCTGCTGCGCAAAGCTTCTCCTCGCTGATGGTATGGGGGTGCATGTTCCAAGCTTCCCCCTGCAGAGAGCCGTGTGAGGGGAAAGTAGGGCACGCAGCTCAGGTATATATTTACATCCACATACATTTAGCTGCTGTAAAAATAGGCGAGCGCTGTGATCTGCAGCTGTCAGTGAGCAGGCTGCGCTCCACTCTAAGCTTGTTCTCTGCTAATGAGATTGACGTGACAACGCTTCAGCTGCAGAGAGGCTTCGGTTTATCAGTCTGAGAGGACAGAACGCTCATTTATACAAACAGAAAAATGATGTTGCTTCTCAAAAAAATGATTTATAATGTCAAATATTTATCTTTTATTTTGAAAAGCTCCAGTCTGACCTTTTGTCTGGTGTAATTACTGTAAAACGGGAGCTAAGTTTCAGCAGGACACATGAACCTGCTGTTTATATTTTACTGTAACATCAGAACCAGCAGGGAGCGAGAACTTCCTCTGAAATAAAACTACTTTTACTGGAGTCTGGCCTGAAGCAGCAGAGGAACCTTCTGTGAAGTCACATTTAAATGTTTTCAAACCTCCAGCACTACAACTGTGACATAAAGTTACAAAATACCTAAAGTATGTTTTTTCTTTGTTACAGTTTATAAGTCATTTTTTAAAGATTTATAATTTTACCAAGCATTTTTTAAAATCATTACTTTTTCCCAACATCTTCAAAACATTTCCAGTGATCTACAGAAATAAGCTCTCATATTAAAGGAAACGTCACTGTCCAGCATTCAGCTCRTCTTTCCTTTTAAGTCAGGTTTGTATGAGATATCTTAGAGCAGCACTTGGTTGAAACTGGTTGAAGGAACGGAGTGCTTCAGTCCTGGGAATAAAATTATGGAATAATCTGGAGGATGACGTTAAAAGGGACAGATCTGTGTGTATATTTAAGAGAATGATAAAGGTTTAATCTGTTGGAGAAATCTAAAATGGTATCATGTAAGATTTGTTGCTCAAGAATACGAAGCCCACGAGGGGACACTGGGGGATTTTTTTCTTTTGCGTTCCCATGCAATATTTTTGCGTTCCCATGCAATACTTTTGCGTTCCCTTCGCAACACATTTGCATTCCCTTCGCAATAATTTTGCGTTCCCTCGCAATACCTTTGCGTTCCCTCACAATACCTTTGCGTTCCCTCGCAATACCTTTGCGTTCCCTCGCAATACCTTTGCGTTCCCTCGCAACACACACAATCCATTTATATATGTGTGTGTGTG
>NW_013952897.1:138663-140214 GCF_001266775.1 Austrofundulus limnaeus
AGAAATTAAGTGTTAACGAGCAGTTGGACAGGTGTACCTAATAAAGTGGCCGGTGAGTGTATATATGTAGGTAAACAGTGTCAGGCAGCAGCTCTGCCTCGTAGACGTCACAGTTTCTTGTGTCTGAGGCAGCCTGGTGTGAACCCAGAGCATCACAACCTCCTCCTGTTTTACTTCAGAACCACTCCCCTCATGGTGGTTATGAAAGGAGCCCTCAGAAAGTTCCCAGCAGCACCAACAGTTTCTTCTGTTGCAAAAGCCTCAGAGAGTTGATAATCCTGGAGACGTGATGCAACAGGTGTTACAGCATGGAAACACGGAGATGTGATCCTGGTTTCATAAAGCTGCTGTGGAGTAAAAAACGCCCCGATGACTCAAAACTAAAAAATAAAAAACACATCCTGTGTGTTAAAGGRCTGAGAGGAAGCCCACAAATGTGCCTCTACCAGGAGTTTATATAAAAAAAAAAAACAGAAATAAGTGGATCTGCTGCAGTGTGAAGCTGCCTCACTGTTTCCTTGGAGACTGAGCCGGGAGCTGAGAGGGAACGACGCCGACCAATCAGGAGGTGAGAACGCTGCCTCTCACATCATGGCCTCTGTGAATTATCTTCAGGAGCCTTTTCWGTCATTTACTGGAGAAGATAATTAAATACTGACTGAAGGAAACAGTTTGRTGAATAACTGAACCGTTTTATTTGACTGTTTGTTCTGATTAAACATGTCAGTCAGAAATCATAAGTTAATCTGTGCATGGAGCAGTTCTCAGATTGTCTCCTTTTAACCAGATTCATCAGCCTGACAGGAAGTTACCTGCTCACCTGGTTAGAGCCGTGTGCTCGACATGAACCCACAGACTGAGGCTGGAAACAAGTGAAGTCGTGCTAAGTGCTTTAAATCTATGTAACAACATGAATTAAGAGATTAAAGTAGTTTGTGCCGTTTGTTCCCGACGTGCAGCAGAAATATGACGGTAAACACAACCAGACGTTTCCTTATTTGAGGAGATTTAACTGTTTAATCTGAGATTTAAGAAAGTTCCTCCAACAACTGAAACTTCTGCAGAAAACAGAAGAAACAGTTTCCTCCTGGACCACAGACATAACAGGATGGATGGATGGATGATGGATGGATGGATGCATGATGGATGGTTGGATGGATGGATAATGGATGATGGATGGATGGATGATGGTTGGATGCAGGATGGATGGATGGATGGATGATGGTTGGATGGATGATGAATTGATGGATGGATGGTCAGATGATGGGTGGATGATGGATGGATTGATGGATGATGGATGGATAATGGATGATGGGTGGATGATGGATGGATGGATGCATGATGGGTGATGGATGGATGGATGCAAGATGGATGGTTGGATGGATGGATAAAGGATGATGGATGGATGGATGATGGATGGATGGATAATGGATGGATGGATAATGGATGGATGGATAATGAATGGATGATGGATGAATGGATGGATGGATGATGGATGGATGGATAATGGATGGATGGATGGATAATGGTTGGATGGATGAATGGATGATG
>NW_013952897.1:141097-142779 GCF_001266775.1 Austrofundulus limnaeus
CCTCCTCCCCCTCCTCCACCACCACCTCCTCCTCCTCCTCTCAGCAGAGGAAAATGTTGGACCAGAGGTGTTTCCATGGAGTCAAGTTTCAGTCAAAACAAACACAAGAAGCAAATTAGCTTGAAGCTAATTGCTCTTCATCACTGCCTGCTCCTCCTCTTCCTCAGACTTCCTGCAGACCTCCTCCTGATCAGCTGACCTCCAAACAGGACTTCAGTTCTACAACTAAAGGTTTTCATGAATTTGAGTCATTTCAGAACAAAGTTTGAATGATGAAAAGTTAAAAACGTTAAACTCTTGTTTATAAAGCAGAACCATTTTTCTCCTCCAGACAAACATAAAGCAGGAGACAAACAGGCAGTTTGTGTAAAGCTGAAGTGTTTTTACATCCTGTTCATGTGTAAACACCAGCAGAGAGCTCTCAGCATCCATTTGTTGTCGTCTGAGAGCTTTTTAACACACTCAGATTAGGTGTGTGTCTGTGTGTGTGTCTGTGTGTGTGTCTGTGTGTGTGTGTGTGCTTCCTTTGCGTTGTACTGCCATCATGTGGAGCAGCAGTGGGAATCTTCCCTTATCAGATCTGCTGCACAAAAAAGCTCCTCAACCAGCTGATCTCTCCTCAAAAACCAGTTGAAACCTGTTCGTTCTGTAAATCTACACACCACTCAAATCACCAGTGGTCAGGGATGCTGTCAGGCTGAAGAAGGAGTCCTGTCAGGTGGTTCGCCACCAACACTGTTTATGGTGAGGATGGTGTGCTGCTGACCTCAACTCAGGACGTTGTGGGTCGGTGGGCAGAATATTTTGAAGACATCCTTAATCCCTCCGACACGTCTTCCCATGAGGAAGCAGAGCCTGAGGACCCTGGGTCGGACTCTCCAGTCTCTGGTGCCGAGGTCACTGAGGTGGTTAAGAAGCTCCTCGGTGGCAGGGCGCCGGGGGTGGATGAGCTTCACCCGGAGTTCCTTAAGGCTCTGGATGTTGTGGGGTTGTGTTGGTTGAGGCGACTCTACAATATTGCGTGGACATCGGGGGGCAGTTCCCCTGGATTGGCAGACTGGGGTGGTGGTCCCCCTATTTAAAAAGGGGGACCACAGAGAATGTTCCAACTATAGGGGGGTCACACTTCTGAGCCTCCCTGGTAAGGTTTATTCAGGGGTCCTGGAGAGGAGGGTCCGTCGGATAGTCGAATCTCTGATTCAGGAAGAGCAGTGTGTGGTTTTGGTCCTGGTTGTGGAACACTGGACCAGCTCTACACCCTCAGCAGGGTCCTGGAGGGTGCATGGGAGTTCAACCAGTCTACATGTGTTTTGTGGACTTGGAGAAGACGTTTGACCGTGTCCCTCGGGGACTCCTGTGGGGGGGAGGGGGGACTCCAGGAGTATGGGGTACCAGGCCCATTGAAAGGGTCTGTTAGGTCCCTGTAGGACCGGTGCCAAAGGTTGGTCCGCATTGCCGGTAGTAAGTCGGACTCGTTTCCGGTGAGAGTTGGACTCCGTCATGGTTGTCCTTTGTCACYGATTCTGTTCATAACTTTTATGGACAGAATTTCTGGGAGCAGACAAGGTGTTGAGGGGATCCTTTTTAGTGACCTTAGGATCACATCTCTGCTTTTTGTGGATGATGTGGTCCTGTTGGCTTCATCAGATCCTGATCTCCAGCTCTCATTGGAGCTGTTCACA
>NW_013952897.1:143513-150492 GCF_001266775.1 Austrofundulus limnaeus
AGGAGCTGGTCCAAGAGGCTGGGGAGAGAGAAGTCTGGGTCTCTGCTTAGCCTGCTGCCCCCAAGACCTGACCCTGGATAAGAGGAAACCAGACGGATATGGTTCAGATAGACAGGTTTGAATCTAAAGTTTGTCGTGGTGGTGGATCCCCCTCAACACGTCCCCTGAGCTCCGGCAGATTTGATGACGGCCCTGCAGCCCCTCCAGCTTCCCCTGCAGTCACCTGTGCTGCAACAAGCTGCAGTTGTCATGGCAACCCCGCCTCCAGCAGCGGAGGCAATGCTTTAACGTGCCCGTAGTGCCAGTCCTCACCCACTCTGCAGCTCGTTACGTGTTTTTATAACGCTGCTGTCTTCATGTTCCCCTTGTGCTCAGACCGTCTGAAAACTGGAAATTATTAGAAAAGTTTGAGGATTTCCTCTGGAGGGAAACAGCCAGAAAAACTGAAGTATTTAATCTAAATAAGAAACATTAAAGACATAAAGTGGGTTAAAAGCAGCATCCGGCCCACGAGTGACCAAAACTTCAGCCCTTCATTTGGTTCATTCATCTCTTCAGCCCAAACCCCTGGTTTTCTACTTAATTATCACGAGTTCTTTTAGTTAAACATAACGTTTGGTGTCTACAGAAACGCCAGGATCTTGGCTACATGCTGGTAAAACCCATTTCTATGAAAATCCAAGACAGTTAAAGATAAAACTATTAAAGTGAAAATACAAATGGTTTAAAATTTGGCAAGCCAAAGATGTGAAAATATTATTTATCTAACAGGAGGCACAATGTGTTGTTTTTGATAATGTTTAATATTCACTATTTTTACAGGGTTCTGTACGTTGTATTCATGATTAAATGCATCAAAATAAAGTATTTCAAAGGTAACATGTTTGTAATACTTGATTTATTTACAAAAGGACTTTAATTGCTGGATGTTCGGTCCTTCAGCTGTTGACCTGCAGCAGGACCAGGGGCCACAGTTCCTGCAGGCCAACAGCTGAAGGACCGAACATCCAGCAATTTAAGTCATTATGTAAATAAATCAAGTATTACAAACATGTTACCTTTGAAATACTTTATTTTGCTGCATTTAATCATGAATACAACRTACAGAACCCTGTAACAGTGATATCAAAAACAAAAACAACACATTTTGCCTCCTGTTTAAAATATTTTGAAMTCTCTGACTTGACGAATTTTTAAACCTTTATTTTCACTTTCAGTTTTATCTTTAACTGCTTGTTGTTTTAACTGTCATGGATGTTCATAGAAATGTTTTTACCAGATGTAGCCAAGATTCTGATGTTTCTGTAAATAAAACAGAATAAAACTTTTAATGATACCAAACATGTCTATGTTTCACTAAAGCAACTTATTGTAAATAAAGTAGAAAACTGGGGGTTTGGGCTGAAGAGATGAATGAACCAAMTGAAGGGCTGAACGTTGGTCGGACCACCAGTTGGATGGCCCTGGTTTAAAAACCAAAGACTTTCTGGATTATTCTGCTCTTATATTGCCAGAAGTTTTATTTTATTATTATTTTCTATAAAGAAAAGTGAGATTTCTTTTCAAATTGTTTTCAAGTAAATTTATGTCATGAACTGCAAACATCAGGTTTGTATTTCAGGACTTTAATCTTCATTTCCACAACATCAGAGCTGAAAACTGGGCCCATCCTGCCCCCCTGTGGACGTCAGTGAAACTACAGCAAGAAGAAAAAAAGACTTTAAATTAATTTATTTAAAAAAAAAAAGCATTTCTCCACTGAAGCAGAACAAACATCAATTATTTTCTTACTACTGTTTGGAACGTGTACAATCTGCCGGGTCGCCAGAACAGAGCAAAAATAATCAAGCTAATGGGCTGGAGGGGGGCGGGGATGGGGGGGGTCTGCCAACACCACAACATCAACACAGCCTGGAGGGACAATGAGGAAGAGCAAGGTATGATGGAAACAAATAAAAATAAAAAATRACATTTAATCAAGTGCAGGTTTGGTTCTTTAAAAAAACAAAAGGCAGATATTTTTAGTTTTTTCCTCCRTTCAGTTCACGGTTAAAGACTTCTCTGGTGCCAGATACATGCAACATCTGCAACTACACATGGAGATTTGCTTACACCTGTGCAAGTATTAAAATATGAAGGTATAACAAAGCAGTTTCATATGGATATGTCCGAACAAGGGGAGGGGGGAAGGTTGACCAAAAAACTGTTACAGTTTCACCGAACAGGGAACAAAAAATAAAATAAAACACAAAGAAAGATTTCTAACTCGGTTACCGAAATGTTACCAACCTCACCGCTTTGTACGCTTCCTGTCATTTATTTATTACTGTTCTAAATACATAAAAAATCCTATGCTCCACATGTTGAACAAATACTGCATATCTACGCACAGCTGCAATGAAGGAAGGTCAGTACTGTGAGGCTAGCTGCCAGAATTTTACAAATAGTGGCTCCGAGTTCATCCCTTTGAGTTTTTTCTGTTTTTAACACTAACAATAATAATAATAATAATAATAATAATAATAATAATAATAATAATAACACTAACAATAATAATAATAATAATAATAATAATAATAATAATAATAATAATAAAAAACTGAATGCTCGTCGTACTTGTCGCTCGGTTGGTCGGGGAGGGCGGGGCCCGCCGGAGGCTCCGGTCTGCTCTGAGGTAGGTGCGACAGAACGGGGACGTCCGGTCCGGTCCGAGGTGGGTGGGGGGCCGCTCCCGGTGGGATCAGTTGAGGTCAAAGGTCAGCGTGTTGTTAAGGCTTCCTGTGGTCTTGCTTTAGTCACTCTCTTGTCTCGGCAGCTCACAGGCGACACCTTTTTATTGTTCTCAACTCGGTTTCCAGTTTCTTAAAGGGGTGAAGAAGATTTTTACCTTTAACAGAAAACTGGACACAAACTGAAAGAAAACGTCTCCGTTTGGCACCTCGGGAGTGAGTGGTGTGAGGGGGGGCCAACAAACGACAAGAGAGGGGGGGACGGGTGGTGAGAGGGGTGATGGTGGTGGTTCAGGGGGGCGGGGCTTCTGTGGTGCGTCGCTCCGATTAGTTTGGTTGGTCGTTGGCTGCCGGCGAGTCCGTCTCGGCGGCGGCCGGGGGCGTCTCGTCCTCCGTCTTTATGCGCTTGGCGTCGGGCTGCTCGCTCGCCAGCTGCTCCCCGTTCGGCCGCTTGGTGGGGAGGGAGGCGGAGACCGAGGCGTGGGCCGCCAGCAGGTGGAGGGGGCTCGCCACAGCTGCAGCAGGACGAGACGAGAGAGCGGGGCAAAGAGTYGTTAGTTTAAAAACATGACGACTGAATTAAACCAGAAATTTAAGAGTTCCTGCAGAAAACACAGTGACTGATGCTGAAAGATTTCAGCTGAAAGRTTTTAGCTGAAAGCAGCCGAAGTCTAAATGAAAAGGTTTAATGGCAAACTGCTAACGCAAGTTACATTTAAACAGCTGCAGGAAAACAAAAAACTCAGTAGGAAAATAGCAAAAAATGTGTTTTTAAAAAGGCTGAACAGATCAGTAATTCAAATTTAATTCAATTCAAAAATACTTTATTGATCCAGAGGGAAATTAGGTAATTAGGGCTGCACCAAAAATCATTTACATCAGAATCGTGATTTTTATTTACAAAGATTTAAAAGGTCCCAAAATCGATTTTTATAAATAAAAATTTTTAAAAATCCAGTGTCTGTCAGCCTCCATGATGTAACTACACGGGACGTCCTGACGAACRTGAACGTGCAGAAATCACCGAAACAAAGAGATTCAACTGATATTAAATGCAAAGATTTGAGCTCATTTTGGTTTTTAYTGAATGATTGTGAGTTTGACCTGAGCGAGGTGTGTAAGGTGTGTAAAACGAACATGAAGCACTTTGGAAACACAACAAATGAGCTCATAACAAATGAGCTCACATTTTCAGCTTTGAATTGAATCATGAGAGTAAAAGATTCCCACCCCATCAGTAATGTAGCTAAAAGCAGCAGAAAATAGTAAAAATTAGCCAATAAATAAATAAATAAATAAAGGTAGCTAAAAAGCAGAAAAAAATTWGCAAGAAGCAAGAATATATATACGGACAAAATATATATAAATATACAACAGAATAAAGCTGAAATGAACAAAAGGTTAACAAGCAAAAAATAAAATTAATTAAAAAACTAGTCTGTCTGAAATTGGCGTTTTTTTTGTTTGTGACCTTGAGTTAGAGGTCATCACAGAGAGCATGTTTTGCTGAATTAAGTGGTAAAAAGCTAAAATGTGTATTTAAACATGCAAAATGTGAATTTAGCTGAATAAAGCTGAGTTTAGCAAAAGAACAGCTAAAGAGGCAGAAAAGAAAAAAGGAAAAAGCAGAATGAAACTGAAAAGAGCCTAAAAGGCTTAAATTATCAATAAGAAATTAAAAAGGACAAAAGTTGAAAGGAGTCAATAAATAGATAAAAATACTGAAACCTGCTAAAGTAAACCAAACAATAAATATGGTTTTCAGGACGGCTACATTTTCAGTGAGGATAAAAACATCAGAAAAACTWAACATTTTCACACAATAAGAACTAAAACCATCCGAGGGTTGGACATAATCGTACCGTCTTCAGAAAAACATTAATCCATGATGTTTTGGAGCTAAAAGATTAATATGATTAATGTCAGCAGGCAGAGTGCGCTCGCTGCTTCAAACATGACAAACATTAAAATAAACTTCTGTCATTTATTTATCTATCAACACAATTTAAAATCTGATTTAAGCCTGAAGTTTGTTATTTTTACACAGTTTGGAACAGATTAGGGTCTCCCTCTAAACTGGTCATGTGACCAGGACGTGAGGGACTCCAGGGGATTAATCGTCTAATTAATCGTGATTAATGTTTTTTTTTTTTTGTCATTCCTGCCCAACTCTAACCGTCCTGCAGGTGTGTCTCACCTGAGCTGACGGGCGCCTGCAGGGCAGTGGTGAGGCTGTGGGTGCCGTTCTGTGTGATGGTCTTGATGGGCAGCTGGTGCTGACCCAGGGGGGCCTGCTGCACGATGGTGACGGTCTGCAGGGGGGCGGAGGACTGGGAGCTCTGGATGATGCGCCCGGGCGCGCCCACTGAGCCCATACTGGGAACCGTCTCAACTTTAACTGTGGAGAGACAAACGGTCAGGTTCCAGAACCAAAACAAGCAGACGGGTCTGGGTCCAGGTCCAGGTCCAGGTCTGGGTCTCACCTTTGACCTCGCCGTTCTCCTGCGGTTCGCTCTTGATGATGGTGGCTGGCTGGGCGAGGACGGCCGTGGCGGGACCGAGGGACCCGGCCGGGATCTGCTGCAGGACGTGGACCGTCTGGACCGCGGGCTGGGACGCTCCGGTGCCCACCGGAGACGCCATGGTGTAGGTCACAGGCTTGATGGTCTGAGGTAACGGACGCTGGACCGCTATGAGGACCGGCTGGTTGCTAACAGGAGAGCCTGGACCAGGACAGGATTGTGCAGGTCAAACCCTCTGAGCTTTCATTGTGTACAGAAAACAAACAAACAGACAAACAAACAAAGAGACAAACAAACAAAACAAAAACAAAAAGACAAACAAAAACAAACAAACAAACATACAGGTGTCGTACCTGGTGTGTTTTGTGCAAAGCGTGCTTCTTGGATCACTGCCAGCTTGGGCTGGACTGTGGTGGTGGGGGGTGCTGGGGCGGGAGCAGAGGCTGAGTCTGGTTCCACGGGGACCGGGGACCCCTCTCGTGACAGACTGTCGGGGGTCTGGACGCCGCTGGAGTGAGCGGAGAGGATCCCAGAGTGATTGGGAGAAGCAGGGGCGCTCCTGCAGGAGGAGGAGGTGCAGAAAGGAAACGTCACCTGACAACTCTATGATTTGACCAACTTTAATCAATTACTCATCAAATTACAGCTTATATAATTAAATATCATCTTATTGTAATAAATAACACAAACTAAAAGGGTTAATATGGAAGACTCGCCCCCTGCTGGTCACTCAACRGAATGCAGCTTTAAGGTTTTAAATGTATTTAATCTGAAGAGGTTTGATTCTGCAGTCCTACAGGATTCTGACCAATAAAATCAGAACATTTAAAGGTAATTATGAAACAAATATAAACCTAAAATGAGGAAATTGTAGGAAAAATAAACTCTGAGAAACAGCTGGATATGTTTAAACTTGTGAACAATCAGTGTCTAACTTTCATCAGATGGATCAGAGAATAAAAGAGCTGATGTGTGTACAGGCGGGACAGATCCAGACCTGGAGGAGAGGGGTCCATGCGGGGTCCTGAAGCAGGGGACCCCCCGGGGCCTTCGTTTCCTGAAGGCCTGCTCGATCAGCTTGCCTTCAGAAGACGGGTCTATCCTCCAGAAGGAACCTTTGCCCGGCTCCTCCTGCGACCTCGCCACTTTGATGAAGTAACGGTTCAGAGACAGGTTGTGACGGATTGAGTTCTGCAACAACAAAAACAGACAGAGAGGGGGGGTTCAAAGGTTTGCTCCTGCGCCCCCCCCCGCTGAGATCCAGGACGGTTTGAGACCAACCTGCCAGCCTTTATCTGCAGTCCTGTAGTAAGGGTAATTCTTTGTGATGTGATTGTAGATTCCATTTAGTGTTAGCTGCATGTCCGGAGCCAGCGTTATGGCCTGGACAATCAGCTGTGCATAGGAGTACGGAGGTTTGGAGTCGTCCTGCGGAGACCACAAAACCAACCAGTTAGTTATTTTACATTRTTTGTGCTGAAAAACACAAATATTGGATCTTTTCTCTTTGAAACTTGAAGTCAGGGGTGAGTGATTCTGGTCCTGGAGGACCGCAGCCCTACATGCTTTAATTCTTCCTGCTCCTCCAAGGTCTGCGGTATGGAGGACCGACACTGTCATTATTAGGAATAAAAGCAGAAATAGATAAATGAACCTTTAAATAAATAAATACATTTAAAATGCACCAAATAAAATGAGAACTTTACCTCATGTTTTATAATTTAATTG
>NW_013952897.1:151063-152525 GCF_001266775.1 Austrofundulus limnaeus
CCTCCGTACTGCAGAAGCCTGATCATCATCTGTTCCTTCATATCAGGTGTGTCGGAGCAGAGGAACAAGTAAAACATGCAGGGCTGCGGCCCCCCCAGGACCAGGACTGACCACCCCTGCTGCAGGTTAATCTCTGATAGGATAAAAACTAAAACCCGAGTCTGACCGGCATCAGTTTTAATAAATCTAAGACATGTAAGGACTCAGGTAGGTCAGAGACCCAGCTCTCACCTTGGGACTGTCCCCYCCAGAGGTCTCTTTGTCGTTCTCAGGCTGGGAGTTATCGTTTATGAGCTGCAGCTCTGCAGAGCTGACCATACGGCCCCCCATCCTGTAGCCTGAAGAGCCCGCACCCCGAGGGCTGGAGGGGCAGGAGTTAGCAGCACTGCAAAAAACAAACAAACAAACAAACAAAAATTAAATATTAGTTACTCTACAGAACATTTAAACCAACTTCTGACTGTGTTTAGGACCCGACAGGCCTGATCTCTCTGTTTTTGGTTTTAACAACAAGAAACAAACTAATCTTGTTTTATTTGCTATTAGTTTCCTGCAGCCGGTAACTTCACACCAACTGTTTGGGCGCCTCCCTTTAAAGAAGGAAGCGACGCATCGTTGCTCCACTTCATGTCAGGAAACACTGCAATCGTCTGAGGAGCCTCAGGTCTTTAACGCCTCTTCAGATTAAATTTAACACCAACGTCACGATGAACACGAGCTGCGAGCGGCATTCAGTAAAATAATTCAAAATTAAGTTTCCAATTCTTTTAACATTTGAGATGAATTACAGTCATCCTACTTACAATMTGTTCACATTGTAAGACCTCTGAAAGATTGATTTAAGGCATTTTAAGGCTAATTAAGGCCTTATTTTTACACTGATGAATTCAATGCGTTTCAAGACTTTTTAAGGATCTCCAGGAACCCTTTAACCTCTTAAGGCCCAAGGCCTTTTCTTGAGGTTTTTGCTCAAAATACCATGTTGAAATGTAACTGAGTGTATCTCAGCTTTTACAAACGCTACTTAAATAATCTTGATATCAAAATAAAGCTAACAGTTGGGAGGTTTCATCAGAAGTTAAGTATTAAAACAGCTGCTGCTGTTTTAGAGATGTTGGGGATGGAACATAATTTATTCTGATTTTTTCCCCTCCTGTCTGAATAATTTCTGCATTAGTCAGTATATAACCATTTAAAATCAGGTTAAAACCTCTTGGAAACCATAAAYCCACYTGTGGACAAAGATTAATGCTGCTAAAACGAACTGGAGTAAAGTTACAGAGGTTTTAATAAAGAAATAATTTAGTGTTTTATCATCCTGCACAGGACAGATCATGATGGTACCAATAATAAATGTTAAGATATTTGTGTTTTTAATTGCAAAAGTTATTTATTTTTCTTACCTGCCTTAAAAGACTTGTTATTGAATGTTTGTTCTTTTGAAAAATTATCCAAACATTTA
>NW_013952897.1:153278-154529 GCF_001266775.1 Austrofundulus limnaeus
GCACTTTGGTTCCCAAAGTTGGCCTTGGAACCCAATTATGGGTCATGAAGCACCTTGGATAATCTCCAGAAATCAATTTAAAGGGTAATAAAATACTTTATGATGTAATATTTTCCCTATAATTATTACAAAAACACAAAATAAGTATAAATTAGTATTTATATTTGTGTACAAGCTGTTTAGATTGTCAAAAGTCTGTGTTTTTAGGGTTATTAACAAAGTCCATGTACTCAGACCAGTAATATTTGGGGTCACAAGTTTTCGCCATGGATATTTTGTGGGTCAGAAGATAAAAAGTTTGGGAACCACTGGTCTAAAACATTAATTAGTGAAATAAAGCCAATGAGAGGAAGAGGAGTCCGGTTCTGAACGGATCTACCTGATGGTGCCAGTGGGCGATGGCAGGGGGCTCATTAGGTGAGCGATGTTGTCTGGAATGTTGATGGTCAGGGGGGAGATCTGGGGCTGTACGGGTTTCACTGGGGACTCCGGGGCCTCGCGCTTCGCCTTCTTCCCACTGGGCAGGGCCGTGAAGGTGATCTTAATGTTGGTGCTGGGGAACCTGAAGGTGCACCTGCGAGAAGAAAAAACAACAGGGGGGGTCAGAAACAAAGAGCCGACCGACGGTCTGAGCGTGGCCTCGTCAYGTTTCAGGGCTCGTTCGGAGGCTCGCTGAGGTTCTGATGGCCCAGTTTGAAGAGGGAGCGACGGTCTCTGTGGAAAACAAAGCTAAATAAAGCAAAGCTATAAAAAAAGACGTGTTTGAAATGTTTCTAAGAACCGGTGCTGGTAACTTCATCTGAGCAGGACGGTGATGATCACAACCATGCTCATCAAATTCACACTTCTGGAGCAGATTTAACCCTGCCGTTCAGACAAAAAGCTGCTTCTTGTTCAGCAAACTGTGTTTTTCCCWTTTAAATCCATGATGGCATTTTTTGTCGTTTTGCACAGTTTGAGTTGTGTTTCCATCCAGAGAGGAGGAACAAAAACTAAGGGATAAATCTTGTGCCAGCAGGAAGTGAATTTGAATTTCTCAGATAATAAATTAATAATAGTTTTACCTCTAAAAATCATATTTTATTAGTTTTATCCATTTTCCTCATTCAGCAACCTATTAAATTTCTGTTTTGTTATGTTTTATAGCTATAACCAAGTTTATTAATGCGTGAGAAATCCACATTTTTGGTTTTTTTTTCCCAGTCAGTGTTTAATACAGCTGCAAAATCAATTGTGAAAATATTTATGATG
>NW_013952897.1:155671-161415 GCF_001266775.1 Austrofundulus limnaeus
TCTACCAAGGACCCAGCTCACCTCGACCGGGGAGTCTGGGTCCTCTGGAGGACCCGGCCTGTCGTTTTGGACACAGCCACAGTTTCAAAGCAAATTAATTCAAATTCAAAACTTTAAATTCAGTTTCAATTTAGTGAAATTTATTTTCAAACCAATGCGTTCAATTTCTAATTCTGCACATTCAGATTCAGTTCCTGCTGGCACAAGATTGATCCCATATAAACTTACAAAATGGGTTCAGGAATGTGAAAGTAACACCAACAACTAAATCTAAAAATGTTTCTTGTAAATAAACTAYCCTGAGGACATCTTCGTCTCAAAGGGTTAAAGGGGGAAGAAAGCAGGATGAAGTCTGGATCACCCATTAATAAACTCCTGGTCAGGATCCAGCTTCAAACAGCGTTTCTCCTCGTCTTTACCAGGTGGGGCTGCTGAGAGGACAGTTTCCCCAACACTCCCATCTTAAATTAGCTGTGCTGCTTCCAGGACACTGAAACACTTCCTGGAAGCAGACTGATGACAGGAGATGCTGTCTTCTTTGTATGAAGCTCCTTGAATAACATCAAACACRTTTAACATCCAACAACTGACAACAACCAGATCTAAATGCATCCACGTGTCAAAGCATTAAAAAACAACTACTTTCAGTTATTTTTGTACATCAGTGAGCAAACACACACTGTTCAGTACACATGCAGGGTTCCTACAGCTTCAGGCAGGTGAAATTAAATGTTTTAACACAAAACAACGAGCTGCGAGAAGCATTCAGTAAATTATTTCAAAAAATAAATAAATTTTACTGAATTATTTTAACAGTTGAGGCTAAGGATGCACGATGTATCAGCATTAACATCGGTATCAGTCTGATCAGTAAAACTGGGCTGATATGAACGTCTGATATGGATTTCACACTTTTTAGTTTTGTATTTCTGTTTTAGGACGGCAGACRGTTGGTGGAGTCGTACCTGGTTGATTATGACACTGTGCAGCCAGGAATAACTGAAGCACAGACAAATGTCAGCGGTCTGCTACGTTTATTTACAATAGCAAAAAAAGACAACAGTATTTTTGAGTATATGTATATAAATAATTTGTCTGTTTGTGTAATATCAGTAAATATCGGTTATCGGCCGTATCAGCAAGGCTGAAATTTTCATATCGATGCATCCTTATTTGCGACGAATTACAATCATCCAACAATGTTTTAACACTTTTAGGACCTCGGAAAAACTGATTCAGGGCTGCAGCTAACGATTATTTTAGTTATCAATTAATCTATCGATTATTCTGACGATTAATCAAGTAATCGGATATTTAAAAAAATTGTCATGTTCTGCAGTAATTATTTAAGCTTATTTTATCAGAAATACAAGTATTTAATATTGTGAAGGGGTAATATACACCTGATGACCCTGCTGCAATCAAAGTCAAATTACACCAGTTGTATTAATTAATGCATTTTAAACTCCATTTGTTTGTWTTTATGTGTGTGAGGTTTGAGGAGGCATTAATTAAAAACACTCTGTCACTGAATCATTTTAACATCACTGAAATATCTAAATGTTTAAATTTATTGTTACGGACTGGAAAATTGGTCTCTTTTTTTGTTAGAAATTTAATAAGTAAAATGGTTAATATTGAGTTTTGTAGAGTTCACTTGTTAATTGTAACAAAATTATTTTAAGACTGTTATTAGGTTGGTGCAGGGCTCCCATTTAGGCAATCAAAGATTTACTGCTTAGTTATAAACAAATGACAGTATAATGAAGGCTAAAATCATAAAAAGCAGCAGCAAATAATAAAAAAATCCAACTATCTTCTATAAACAAACTCACAGTAAGTCTTGTTTTTAATCACACAACTTACACACTTTAATAAAAGCCTGCCAGGTCACCATGATTAGTCAGCACAAATAATATTAGTTTAAATACACCTCCTCCTTGTACACCTGTAACCTGACAGATTATCACAGATTTGGGTAACCAAGGTGAACGTAAACAAATACCTGTGGTTAACCCCGGACGTGTTCGGGTCATGCAGCCGCTGKTTTTGTTCCGGTGCAGAAACATCGAGGATGTGCAGAGCATTGTGTGTTATCATATTTTCTGTTTATTTTTAAATGTTCCCATGCTTTTTATAATTTGTCGTTTTCTGAGCGCTTCGTTTCGGCACTCATCTTCTTCTGAAGCTAAATATAGCGCTCAGCAATCACACACAGGTGACGCGTCGACAGCCCGAGGTCCTGTTTCTCGCCGGGCTGTTTGTTGTGCGACACAGAGTATGCACACGCAGACGTTAAAAAAATTATCTCTGCGCGGTCCAGTCCGGCGGACGTTGACTTTGGCTGCAGCGAGGTGTACTTGTAGCCGAGGCCAACCATATACTTGTGCTSGAGTCCGCGCGGACCTCCTCGGACCGTGTGCGCCCGAATGTGTGGGAGCCTTAACTGATAGCGGAAGCGCTAACATCGTAGCAYTGGGTGTAACACAAATAACATTCTGGGCGGACGAAAGTGCGCTGATTATAACAGTATGTATTTTTTACGAAGCTTCGAGGCAGATAAATTTAACTCGAGGATTTTTTGTAATCGAATTACTCGAGTTCGTTTCAGCCTTAGACTGATTTAAGGCATTTTAAGGCTAATTAAGACCTTATTTTAGACTTTTTAAGGATCAGAGGGACCCTTGCGTGTGGCACTTACACAATTCAATTACAAAAATTTAAAATATTAAATAAGCACAATATCAAATGCCAAAAAACCTCATTATTACCACAACACTGATGTTTTACTGCAACACAGCCATCCTCAGCTGCAGCAGCACATCATCATCAGTGAGGGGAGGCTGATCTAAGTCCAGCTCCTCCCTGCTCCATCCTGTGCTGCTGCTGCAGAGCTACAAGCTAATCTGGAATATTCCAGTTAGGACTACACTGACCCCCCCTCATCTCTGGTGGTCCTCCCTAAAGYGAGATGAAAAGTTGTTGCTCAACTCTTATTTTCTCAGTGTAACTGATAAGCTAAGGTCCAACAGTGTGTTATTAGATGTGCTCCTCCTGTGTAAAATCAATTATTTCTGTTAGAGGAACAATGAGGCCCAAACTCCAAACAGACCCCGCTGCTGAACTGTGACGACGACAACAACAAAGCTTGTTTGGCTGAAAGCCTCTGCTGGAACCCCCCCACCACATCCAAAAGAGCGTAAACAAGAGGAGGACGGGCTGGGAGGAAGAACTTCAGCAGAATGTGTGGACTGTGGGASAGAGCGGGGTTTGAGGGAGGAAGGGAGGTGGGAAAGCTGCGGCTCGCTTTACGTCACCCAACAGGAATCCCAGGAATACAGACGACCTGAGCCGCGTCCCCCCGCTCTGATAAACAACCATGGCCTCCGACACCSGGGCAGGGTTTTAACCAGAGAGGTCCATAATGAAAACCGATTAAACCCTCTTTATCATCTCGTTAATATCACAACAGCTTTCACTTTCCTGCAGAGCTTTCAGAACGAGATCTGCTCCAAGAGAAACAAAGCAAATAAAGGAACGTTGTGACAAACCTGCAGCTGCAGGATCTGTGTGCACAAGGCCAGTTAGGAGACCGCATCAAGTCAAAACAAGTCGTCTGATTCTCTGTGCACGGCAGGAAAGTGTTTTTTTTTTTTTTGTTGTTGTTGGTGAAAGATTGCACAACGCGAGCGAGCAGTGTGCAAAGTCTGAGCCGTGCTGGCACAGGCTGGCAGGTTTGTTTACACTGAACAGCTCTTCTGTGAACAAACTCAAACCGTTTGATTTGGCTGCTGCGATCCCAAACAACTGTCAAAACAAATCGACCCGCACCGACCGAAAACTAGACTTTTAACATATTTATTTTATTCTTATTTATTTACTATATTTATGCTGAACTTTTTACTCTCATTTCCTCTTAGAAGCTTTAATTGTTTTAATTATTATAATAACTCAAACTGAATTTGCTGTTATTTTGAAACCACCCTGTTTTCTGTTAAAAATAACRACTTACACGTCTGATTTAAATGAAATTAACACAACATCTGCAAATTTAAAAACACTGCTGTCAAATTAAAGGCTAAAACTAAACAGTTCGTTTATAAATTAAACTAAATGTCTGGGTGTAAATAAGTAAACGTCACTGATACTGATGTCCCATGACAGTAAAAATAAGCAGAAGGGTAAGAAGAACCATCATAAATACCTTGTATGTACTCAGGAGTACTTTGTGGTAATTGTACATATTTTTACTGTACTAGAACACTGTCTGAATGACTTAATTTGATTCAGTTGCACCCCCCCTCAGATCACGAGTCTGTCATGACTCTTGTTGTAATTTTTTTCTGCACAATATCTTATTTTTTATCTAATTTCATCATTAAAGCCTTGTACAGTAATTTCATTTTATTCTATTTTTAAATTTTTATTATTATCTTAATTCTACTATTATTGCTATCTGTAATACTGTCACATAGCAATATATTGTTTTGTGGATTGTAGGGTTGGGCAAAATGTGTGCAATTAATTGTCAGAATTAATTTAAACAACTATTTTTTGACAACTAATACGATTAATGTGGTCAGTCTGCTTGGTGCTCCTCTCCTATTTAAATATGATGAACATTAAAAACAAAGTTATGTTATTTATTTATCATAACTCCRGTTTTGCTTGGTTCATCAACACAAGTTAAAAATTATGTTTAGTCTGAATTCTGTTTTTTTTAACACAATTTAACTGGAACAGATTTGTAYGGAGAGCACTTCTGTCCCACTACAGTGATTTAAACTGGTCATGGGACCAGGATTTGAGGGCGTCCATAGATCCTGGGGGATTAATTGTCATATTAATTGTTATCGGCTAAACACGACAATTAATCGTGATTAATTTTTTGGCCAATATCGCCCAACCTTAGTGGAGTGATGTACCTGCTGCTGTTACACTTGAATTTCCCCTCTGTGGGACGATAAAGGCTGTTTTTCTTCTCTTTTTTTCTAATAAGCTGTGATTATTTCTTAAATTAATTGTTCCCAAACTTTTCAGCTTTTAACACACAAAATAAGAGCAGCAGAGGCCTGTGCCCCCAACTAGTTTTGWGTGATAAACATTGGTATCAGGTCCAATAGACAAAAGCATATTCATAATGCTAAGTGCTAGCTAAAAGCTAATAACTAAGACTACAAAAATAGTTATTTAAGACCCCAGCTTTGGGAACCACTGTCTGTAAATACTCAATGTGTCATTTTAAAAAACATTTTCCTGCATCTCCATATTCTCCATCCTAAAAGTCTTCAGATAAAAATGAGATGATTCGTTTTTAAAAACGTTTCAACAAAAAAATGATCATATATTAGCTTTAACTGTTTTATTAGTCTTTGTAAATAAGAAAGTAARCCTCATCACAGTGAGACATCCAGTAAATCAGCAGAACCAGTTACCAGCCTGCAGCAGAGCTGTAAAGTAATTAAGTACAAATACTTTGTTACTGTACTTAACTAGAATTTTTGTGTTTCTGTGCTTTACTTGAGTAATTATTTTTAAGCCTACTTTTTACTTCTACTCCTTCAAATTGTCAAGAAGTAGAAAGTCGTTACTTTTATTTCATTTCTGCTTGTTTTCATTGCAGCTTGTTGTTGTAAAAAATAAAAACTATCCATATAAACTGAGCCTCCTAGATAGAGTGAATTTAACTGTGGTTGAATGAGAAGTATAAATATATAAAACTCTGATAGTGTATTAGTTTGTAC
>NW_013952897.1:161874-163873 GCF_001266775.1 Austrofundulus limnaeus
CTTAACTACAACAAATATCACATACTTTAACACTTTTATTCAAGTAATATTCCTAAAGGAGACTTTAACTTTTATTAAAGTCATTTTTTTGTTAAGATACTTGTACTTTTACTCAAGTATCACTTTGTGGTACTTTATACAACACAGGCCTGCAGGTTGGTGGTTTTAGTGCAGAGGTTCTCAACTGGGGTCCAAGAGCCCTATCTTCAGGGGGCTAAATAGTTATTTTGTGTTTTATTTGAAAAATTAACATGGGGAACACTAGTAACAAACATACTAAACCAAACCAAAAATAATAATATTTTTATAGTATTTAAGGGTTAAAATGGCAGTAAATTATTTCTAAAACAGCATGGGGTGTACCAGGGAGGGTCCCTGGAAATTTTTCTGACTTGTTGGGGTCCCCAGACCCAAAACCGTTTGAGAAGCCCTGGATGAGTGGGCCAGAGGTCCCGGACTGTGCAGGTGGAGCTGCTGGGAGCCGGCAGGGCGGGACGCAAAGGTTTGTTTACATTTTCACAGGGGGTCGAGGGGAGCTCCATTCACAACAAAAAAACAAACAAACAACATAAATAAATAAATAATTAAAAAAGAAGAAGAAAAAGAAGAAGAAACTAGACGAAGCAGGCTGCAGATAAACACGCCGCATGTTTACACACAGCGTTAGCACGAGGACACATTCCTGATTCATGTGCGCGCGGCACAGAAAACAAACCGACCGCTGAACAACAAACCGTTTTTAGCCCCGGTTAGCTCGAATAAAAGAGCAGCAAAGGCCGAGCCGTGCCGGGCCGAGCTAAAGAACGCGACTCGGTTAACAACACGGAGGAATGTCAACAAAGAGAGCGGCTGGTTTGGAAACAGGATGCGGATTCTTGCTAACGTGCTAAAAGCACGTGGTCCTTTCGCCCCTCGTTAGCTTAAATAAACCAATGTTGTTAAGTTTAGCTGCTCGGCTAACATCCACATGTCCCCGTAAGGAACGGGTGGCGGTGCGGAGGGGGACTTACATTCGTGGTAGCTGCAGAGGAGGGGCGCCCCGGCGGAGGAACACTCCGTCCACAAACACCCCGTTTTTCCCCAGGCACCTCAGGTAGAAGTCCCCGCCGCCCGTGCCGTCGTCGCTGGTGGTGAAAATCTCCAGGTGCCTCCGCGAGATGAAGCTGGAGTGGCCCATGCTCACGTCCACGGAGCCCTGAGAGGAGTTCCGGCCGATGGTCACCGACCGCTTCTTCATCATGTATTCGAATTCACGGCCCTCGAGCCGGGCGACCGGCCCAGACGATCCGCTAACCACAGCCATGATGCTCGGAGGGGGGGTTCGAGCCTCGAAACGTTAAATGAGCCCGTGAGGGAGGGAGGGGTGAATAAAACGGCACTGCGCTGACTGTGGCCCAGAGGGGGGGCAAAAAATGAGCAAATCTACAAGAGGGGCATCAAACTGAAAACAGGGATCCAAAGGGAAACATGCGAGGCCAGAGAGCGGCTCCRACCCACCGCCGAGAGAAAGGCGAGCGGAGACAGCCAACCAGATCAGCCGGAGGCCAGCGGAGCGGGACTGACGGGCGTCTCCGCCAATCAGAGTCCAGGACGCGGATTGAGTGCTGCGGATCGGACCAATCGCGCGCGAGAGTAAGCAGAGGACACAGTCAAGGTCGGTTGGTGTGCAGGCCCGGTGTTGCCAGATTGGGCTGGTTTCCGCCCAGTTGGGCTGCTTTTGAACTTGTTGGGCTGGAAAAGACAGCTTTGGGCTGGTTGTTAAAATTTGGGCTGCTTTTTTACCACATTTGGCGAGTTTTTAGAAAGTATTCATAAGGAAATATGTCAAAATATCGAGTGTCAGTACGAAGTCGTGTCGTTAATATCAACTGTAAAAGCACCAAACAGAGAGGAGACTGGGTTTCTGTTTCTGAGGACCTTCCTCCTCCTTCTGCAAAACAATACAAGGACCATTAGTTTAATTTTGTTATGCATATACCTGCAGCGAACACCTTTACCC
>NW_013952897.1:166079-167238 GCF_001266775.1 Austrofundulus limnaeus
GTTTTTGTTTCTTTCCAACTGGGAAATCGTAATACTCAAATACTATTTGAGGTTTACTCTTTATATTAACATCAAAAATGATTCAATAAATGGATGTAAAATTAGGATTCAGACTAAACAGTAATGTATTATTGTAACCAACAAGACAAATGAAGTCATATCTCTTGATAAGCTGATGATTTCAGGATGATCCAGGTATCAAAACATAACTTTTAAAACAGGAATCTGAAAATGTAATGAGGTCATTTTGACCTAATTTGATTTAATCCTCATTTCGATATGATTGTGTCACATATACTTTATACATATACTTTCATTAAGCTTAACTTATCCTGATTGTTAGCAAAATATCTCCTGAAATACAATAAAATTCTGGTTTGATAAAGAAAGAAACCAGGACAGGTTTTAACTCTAAAGTCTGCATGTTTTATATAAAAAGATTGAGGTGAATTGTTGGTGAAACCAGGAGAGGGAGACACACAACCTCAGAAACAATCAGCTTCAGCCTTTTTCAAGCTTCATGACAAGGAAAAGCTTTTTTATTTTTATTATCCGACCCTACAGTTGAAATATAAAACTATTTATTTGCTAACTGATTATATCAGCATGAGCTATAAAACGACTTATCTGAAACTGTATTAAGCCTTAAAATTCTTATTTATTCACACAGTTTTTATGTTTTTGTGCACACTTTGTTCTGTTTTTGTTGTTCAAACATGAAAACAGTTCTTCTCAGTCAGCTGGTAAACTACTGACTTTATTTATATCATTTATTTATATCGTTTATTATTTCAAAACTGATGATCTTTCTGAAAATATGCTTCATTTTCGCTGTGTATTTTTAATTTTTGGCTACTATTCTGCTAATTTTAGCATGTAGCTACTGTTTGTTTAGCCTGCGTATACATTTTTGCTAAAATCCTTTATTTTGCTGTATTTGGCTGTTAATAAGACTTGTGCTACTTTTAGYTTTAATTAGTCTTGAAATATGTTTTCTGTTTTTATTCAGCTACTTTTGATTTTTGGCTACTATTCTGCTACTTCTAGCTTGTAGGAATACTTTTAGCCTTTAACTATTGTGATTGTTTGGCTAYACTTTAGCAAATTTAATTTTTTTAATCAGTCTTTTGCTTTTAGCCTTTTGAATATTTAGTTTCCA
>NW_013952897.1:170650-172446 GCF_001266775.1 Austrofundulus limnaeus
CTTTTAGCTTTCAGCTAATGTTTTCTACTTTTAGCTTTCAGCTAGTGTTTCCTACTTTTAGCTTTCAGCTACTGTTTTCTACTTTTAGCTTTCAGCTAGTGTTTCCTACTTTTAGCTTTCAGCTAATGTTTTCTACTTTTAGCTTTCAGCTAGTGTTTCCTACTTTTAGCTTTCAGCTAATGTTTTCTACTTTTAGCTTTCAGCTAGTGTTTCCTACTTTTAGCTTTCAGCTACTGTTTTCTACTTTTAGCTTTCAGCTACTGTTTTCTACTTTTAGCTTTCAGCTAGTGTTTTCTACTTTTAGCTTTCAGCTAGTGTTTTCTACTTTTAGCTTTCAGCTAGTGTTTTCTGCTTTTAGCTTTCAGCTAGTGTTTTCTGCTTTTAGCTTTCAGCTACTGTTTCCTACTTTTAGCTTTCAGCTAATGTTTCCTACTTTTAGCTTTCAGCTACTGTTTCCTACATTTAACTTTCAGCTAGTGTTTCCTACTTTTAGCTTGTGTTTTGTTAACTTTGCGTCTCCGTTTCGGCTTCTTTAGCTAGTTTTCAGCGGTCGTTCAGCTCGCAGCGTTCTCGCTGTGAAAATGCAGTTTGTCCAGTTTGTCTGGGGTTGGGTCGGCTAAMCTAAAACAAGCTGAAGTGAACTCCCAGTAACCGGTTGGACTGGTTTAGTTCCAGCTCAGAAAGAAAACACAGCAGTCGGTTTAAAACGTGACTTTAGTCAGTCGAGTCCAAACATCCTCCTTCATACAGAAATGTGTAAAAACTTGCAGGAAGAAAAACACACAGAACTCCTGCAGCTCTTCAATAAATCTGCAAAGAAAAGTTTGTGTTTTTCCACCAAAAGTCCAGGTGTCTCTGAGAAGATGGGAACTTATCCAGCTGTGGTCCTGGTTCCAGTTCTTGGTTTTCAGTCCTCGTTTGGATCTCCTCGTCCTGGTGTGGACAGGTCTGAAGGAGTCCAGCCTGTCAACCAGTCCTGGCCCAGTCCTGGCCCAGTCCCTCCTGTCCGCACCGAGCTCATCACAATATGTCGGGCCTGGGCAGGTTCAGCTCCTCCTCAGACACGGTCAGCTTCCCCATGTACCAGAAGATCCACAGAACCAGGCTCAGGAAGATCAGCAGGGGCCCCGAGAAAACAAAGAAGTCCCAGTAGGCCAGGACGCCGGGCGTGGAGACCCCGATCAGGAAGAGGATCAGGCCCACAATGTCCAGGAAGATGGCGATGGACAGGAAGACGGTGGCGCAGTTCTGCTGCTCCATGCTGGACCAGGTGAGCTGGACCAGGTGAGCTGGACCAGGTGAAGACGGTCCGGGGGACGTGAGTTGGACGGTCTGACGGGACTGAGAGCTCGTCAGCTGGTTTTAGGGACGGTTCTGGTTCACGCCTCACATTTCTGTCATAGCTCAGGGACCGGATCGGTGGTTGGACCGGTCTCCAGCTGAGGCTTCATTCCTGCGCTGGCTCGACTYGTTCTGCTTCTTTCAGCAGCGTGACCCCAAACCCTTCCAGTCCGGTCTGTCAGGACCAGCACCCGGTCCACGAGACTTCATCATCTGCACCTCACAGGTGAACGTGGACGAGGATGCTTTTACCTGTTAGCAAAATAACTCATYGCATGGGTTCACTGACATCACTGAACCAAGATGGCTGCCACAGATAGTGAACACAACAGTGGCTGGCTGGGGTGGTAGTATCTGAGAGTCATTTATAACAAACATTCTGAGCTGATCTGCATTAAGAAAACCTTCACTAATTTATTTTTTTAAGTTTTAGTCAGAGGTCTAGTACTTAAGAT
>NW_013952897.1:174323-180587 GCF_001266775.1 Austrofundulus limnaeus
GTGTGTGTGTGTGTGTGTGTGTGTGTGTGTGTGTGTGTGTGTGTGTGTGTGTGTGTGTGTACAGTGCAAAGCATCATTTCAGTAACATTTATTTAGAGAACAGTACCTACACTTTCAGATTAGTATTTTTCCATAGTTATTTTTAAATCATTCAAGGCCAAATAATATTTTAACATCAAATCAAAAATACCCCAAAACTGAACATTAAAACTATTTTACTCTATAAATTAAAGGGAAACTGACAGATTTATGATCATGTAATTTAGTCAATAATGAAATATTAAATGGTTGTTTATTCTGATCACATCATATAGAATTTTTGTAAAAAATAAATAAATATTTTTTTTATACCAAAATAATTTAGGGGGGCTTTAAAATATTTTAGGGGGGCTCCAGCCCCCCCTAAAATATGCCTAGTGACGCCACTGCGTTTCACTCATCAGTACATGACAGAAAACAGGATTTTATTATAAATAAAGGTGAGAAAAGTGCAGAGAAATGTTCAAATTTAAACCAAAAATCATTTCAGTTTGAAAGATTTGGACCAAGTTTTGTGAAATTTAAAATATTATCATAATATTCAGAAATAACCGTATTTTAGTCGCTCAAATCCAGTTTTTAAGCCTTTTTTTCACAGCAGTTTGTTCAGAAACATCAGTTATGAAATGTAGGACAGAGTTTAAAAAGGTTCAGGTTGAGCTCCTCACTTGGTTTGGCTGATAAATCTCTTAAATTATTTATATTTACTACACTCAGCTGGTGGTGACGTCACACGGGCTCCAGTTTCTTCTCAGAACCAGTGGTTTCAGGGTCAGAGGGGTCTTTGGGAGTGTGTTTGGGGGTCTCAGAGTCAGCCGGGTCCATGTCGTAGCCCTCGTTATAATAAGCCGTGGACCTGCCCCACGTCACCCTGCCGGATTTGGGCGGCGGGGTCCCGGGGGTCCCGGCGCCCCCCCGGCTCCAGTCCTCTCCGTCCTCGATGCACTTGGCGCGCTCCTCGCCTTTCATCCTCTGGCTCAGCTTCTCCGACAGCTTCCGGGCCAGCTCCACGAGGCTGCTCCTGGGCCCCAGCGGGTCCTCCTCCTCCAGCCGGATGTTGCCCAGGTACCACATGAGCCAGAGGACCAGGCTGAAGAACAGGACCAGGGAGCCGCTGTAGATCAGGAAGTCTCCGTAGAAGCGGCCKTCCAGGCGCAGGTCCGCGAAGATCCCCACGAGGAGCACGACCAGACCCACCAGGTCGAACAGGACCGCGACCAGGAACACGGGCAGGCAGGTTCCGACGCACCTGAGGGGGTTCATGTTGGTGCTGGCTGGGTGGACTGCAGCGGGAGGCTCGTGCACGTTCAGGATGCTTCATCCTTATACCTGAGGCGAGGCTGCGCACCTGTAGGGACACGCCCACCCCACCCCCCTCACCTGAAGATAAACAAGCACACCTTAAACCAGCTGCTTCCAGGAAGTGAACAGGAGAGGCCGACATTAGCATYTGATTTCCCTCTCAAATGTCCTGCAGCTCCTCCTCACGTGCACGCGCTCAACTCCTTCCGGTTTGACTTCGTTTCACTCTAAACAATAATTACATCATTATTGTTAGATTTGCAGGTGCAGTCTTATAAAACAGACCCACAGGTTTGTTTTTAAATGAATAAAGTCTCAATCAGTCAGTCAAATATGAGCTAAAGTTCAGGTGGTAGTAGCTGAAAGTCATCCTCAGCTCATAATCTGAGCTTAATAAGCTGTATCTAAAATTAAAGTTCCATTATTTTTAAAGTAAAGACTTTATTCTTTGAAGATAGAAATCATTTTATTTATCTTTTTTATTTCCTCACTAGTATTATATGTTTTTTTCTAATTTTTGCAATCATTTATTTGTTTTAGCTACTGTAATTAAAAACACAACACAAACACAATGTCATTAAATGAAAAGGAGCAGAAAGAAGAAACATTTCTTAATATATATGTTATTTGTTTTATTCCCATGCAGTATTTAGTGTACATTAGCTTTAACTGTATTTATTACTTTCTTATTTTCCTGCAGACACATATTTTAGCCACCAGGGGGCAGAAAACCAACCTGTCAACAACACGAGCCAACAGCTGTCAGCTGCTTTAGCGATGTGTTCCAGCTTTGACTAGAGTTTTAGTTTAGTTTTTATTTTAATAATTAAATAACAATAATAAATGTAGATTTAATTTCTGTTTTAAATATTTTAGTGATAAAACTCAGTAAACTGTGAGTCTGTGGCTCTAAACATGAATAAATCTTGTCCATCTTAAATAAAACTCGGTCAGATGGGTTTTATTTTTCTTCTTAAGTGGACAAAGAAACAATTTAATATTCTAATAAAAATTTAAACAGTTTAATAAACATGAACGTCATGATAGAAGTTTTTCTCTGCGGTTCTTTATATTTTCTTCATGAATGTTTTAAATCTCATTTAAATCTGGTGACGTCATTTCAGTCAAATTCTCAGGGTTTGTGTCGTTTAAGCTTGAATTCATTCCGATTTAAATATAATTTCAGATTTGAATAAAAAGGTTTAACTACAGGACAGGAAGTGGCAATCATACATTTTTAATTATTCATGACACAAAATATAAAAACACAACTTTACAAAACTTTATGTTTTTATAAACATTCAGGAGTCTTTGTTTCTAGTTTCASTTTATGCTGGAAGGAAGATTTCTGTTGTTTTTACAGGAACTGATGCAAACGTTTTCATGCAAACTGTGAGTTGGTCCAGGTTAAAACAGCCGCAGCACCACGCCACCAACACACAACATCACATCACCATCACACCACCACCATCACACCACCACCATCACACCACCAACACACCACCAACACACCATCACACCACCATTACACCACCAACACACCACCACCATTACACCACCAACACACCACCACCATCACACCACCATTACACCACCAACACACCACCATCACACCACCAACACACCACCACCACACCACCAACACACCACCAACACACCACCAACACGCCACGCTGAGTCATTCATTAACTTAAAAAACAAACAGTTTCTACCGCTGAGATTTTAAAAAGAAACTAAAACAGAACAAAGCTAAAGTTAGCCACGTAAACAAAGATTAGCAAAACTGAAGCTAATTGCTGAAACAAGCAGCTAAAAGTTAAAGTCAGCAAACCATTCGCTAAAGGCAAACTCATAGCTAAAAGCAAAAATGTTATAGCCAAAAACTAAAACCAATAAAAAAAATAAAGGTAGAGGATAAAATTAGTAGCTGAAAGTAGCAAAACAAGAGCAAAAACTGAGAAAAGAAAAACATTAAAAAACTCCTAAAAGTTTAAATTAATATGTGAATTGAAAGTTTAAATCAACAAAAGAGTTGCTAAAAGTTAAAATTAGCTGAACAGTAGCTGAAATCGAAACTTAATGGAACAGCTGCCAAAAAGCTAAATCAATTTATCTGCAGCTAAAAGCTAAACATTTCTGAACAGCAGCTAAAATCTAAAACTATGAAAATAAAAGTTGAAAAAGCAGAAAATAAAATCTTTTATTTCAATGAGAAAATAAATGTAAATAAAGTAACTTGTTTAAAAAAGTATAAAAACCAGAAACTGATGTAAACACTCGGGGACAAGCTGAACGTTTAGAGAACAGCTGAAATAACTGAACATCAGCTGAAGTCAGAGGAAACAGGAAGCTGTGGTGAGAATGCTGATTCAGCGCTCACACCAGGCCTTCCTGGAAACAAGCGTCCTCACGTGGTCACAGGTTGAAGACCGGAGGCCTGTAGTGGCCCAGGGGCTTCTTCAGGCTCTTTTTGTTCTCCTTGGTGATGGGGACGAGGACCACCCCGACCACGAAGACCATCAGGCCGATGGAGAGCAGGGCCGGGCCCAGGATGTTGGTGACCTTCCTGCAGTGGCCGGCGAAGTACAGGCCGCTGATGATGATGCCGCAGGCCAGGAAGCTGCCCCCCGTCGACATGAAGTGGATGGGGAACCAGAAGACCTCACACTTGTCCTGCGGGGCCTCCGTGGTCCAGATGGACTCGCTGCGGGACAGAGTCAGCACGGTGCTGCCCGCCTGGCTGGGGGGAGTCAGCTGGTCCCTGGACTGGGATATGGTGCACTCCCCCAGGGGGATGTTCTCTGGACTCGCCGGCATGGCCTCCTCGGTGTCTCTGTGGGAGAATCGAAACATCACCGCCTGGTTCTGAAACACAAAACTCTTCAGCTCCGGGGTCTTCTGGGACYTCACAAATACTGATGTTCCATACTGACAGTTTTCTTTCCAGTACTGATACTTAGTAAAATGTGTCTGGTATCAACGATACTGATCCGATACTTTGTGATAACACACATAATGTGTCTGGTAAATCTTAAAAAGTACCACTTTATAAATAATACATGACATACTGTAGTAAGTTATTTATTTAATTTAAAAGTCTTTCTAACCCTAACCTTATATTTGTTTAGCACAATTTAATATTCTTATCCTTAAGAAATATAATGATTTTTGAATAGTGAATAAAAGTGAGAAAAAATATTCTAAAAGTTGTTACTTTGTATATGTTTTAGTATGCTGTTTGTGGGTCCATGGCATGAAAAAGTTTGGTAACCCCTCATCTAGAATTTAATTACAGTCAGAAGAAAGAGATTATATGTTAAAATGACCTGCCATACATCTAGACTGAGTGACTGACGGAGCACATGCCGCTGTACGCATGCATTACCCAAGCGGAAGAAAAAGTAGTTCCCTCCAACCTCATGTTTAAGACAAGATTGGAATAGTTTAGTTGTTTTCCACTATTTTCCTGTTAATGATATTTATTATGTGAAATAACTAAAGTATTAAAGTATCGATATTTTGATTTTAATATCGATTCTAGAACATAAAGTTCTGGTATCTGTAGTATTGATATTTCAGTATCGATCTGCACATCACTACTTACAAACCTTTAAATCAGTCACGACCCCGACCACAAAGCTTCAAATAATTATTACTTTTCACATTTTAATAATCAAAACTACTGGAATCAGAGCAGGGGATGGGACCCCCTCATGACCCCAGCTGTTTTAAAGTAAATTACTTTCATTTTAACCCCTAAATGTCACAGGAATATTAGTTTTTGTTTGGTTTGTTTGACTAGTGCATTGTTCTCCATATGACGTCTTTTTAAAATAAAAACCAAATTAATCATTGAAATTTTTGTGGACCTCCAAGATACAGCTTGCGGACCCCTAGGGGTCCTGTGACCCCATTTTGAGAACCTCTGTCTTAGAGAGGATATCTGATTTCACTTCGATTTGTGTGTAAAACATGACAAACGTCTTGAATCCTGCAGGTTTGGGACTTTCTTTCCTGCAAAGATTGTTTTTCAACATAAAAAAACTGAATTTATGTCTTAAAACCTGCAAAGTAGTGAAAATAAAATATTTTACCCAAACAGATTTTTAATTTTTAAATCTCAAATGAAACTTAAGAAGAYAAAACAACAGGATATTTTTCCACCTCGTCTCGTCGTTCAGCTTTCAGGTTTTCAGAGCTGCAGTCCAACATCTGAACACGTCTGAAACCTGAGTCCAGATCGATGCGGTGACATCATGCTGCTTTCATTCATCCATTTATTATTCTCACTTAACTTTTACTCTGAAAAGCTTCTTCCTGTCTGGTCCTGGTGGCAGCAGAGCCCACCTCAGGACCCCCACGTCCATGAAAACCTGTTTCTTTGAATCATGYGTTTATCTGACCCTGTTCACTCTGTTTTCAATTACAATCATTGATTTTACAATAAATTAATCACTTTTTCGTCTCATGCCATTTGAGAGAAGAGCCTCCCATTAAAATGCTCACTAAATTAAGCCACTCCCTCTTTTTTACATCAATATATATAAATAAATATATCAGCAGATCTCTGGAGGAGATAAAAATACAGATAGTGTCTGATTTTTAAAAAGATTTAAATCGATAAATCTAAAAATTATGTTAAAATTTTCATTTTATAAATCAAACATTTATCTTTCATTTGATTTTTTGCTCATTAAATGAGTAAACAAACACGTACCTTTAAAATCTGGGTCTCAAATCACAAACAAGTTGGAGTCACATGTAAACAAACACATGAATAATCAAAAAGAGACGCTGAGAAGAGAAGAACTTCCTCCTTCGTCTGACCAGAGAAACCAGTATGAGGCAGCAGCCCAGACTTCCCCTGAACACCACCCTGCTGGGACTTTCTCCACCTCCTCCAGAGAACCCTGTGACCACCAC
>NW_013952897.1:181758-183756 GCF_001266775.1 Austrofundulus limnaeus
TGAATCAGGTGTGTTGGAGCAGGAAACATGTGAAATATGTAGGGCTGCAGCCCTTCAGGAGTCACTTGTTGTAAAACTGAACCTCTGTTTAGTTTTCATCTTTCAGGAACATTTTCTGCCTCRGATGAAAAGGAGTGAAAACATGAAGCAATAAACAAAAAGTGACACTGAAAAAAAAACCTTTACTTTCCTGCTGACGTCACTTTAAAAAGCTGAACAGAGTGGAGCCTGAAGCTGTGATGACTTTAGTTTCCCACCAGAGGGCAGTAACTCCCCACAGACTGACACACAGTCACAGCTCCTGCTGCTGAAGATTCTTCTTCTTTAACATTTCAGTTCATTTCTTAACACTAAAACTAAAAACAATATTATTTATGCTGGGTTTTATTTGAAAACATATTAAAAGTTCACAATTTTGTGTTAAAAACTGTTTTTTTTATAGATTTAAGGAGAATAAGGGGCAGTTTTATTTTCTTCACTCTGCACCTTTTTATTCAGAACTTTTCTTTTTATTATTGTGAGTAGATATTTTGTGTTTTATTTTTGAGTGAAACACATTTTTTAATAAAATAAGGAGCAATTTAAGTTTAATTCTAACTCTTAGAATAGAATAGAATAGAATAGAATAGAATAGAACGCCTTTATTGTCATTACACATGTGCTTAACGAGATTAGAGCCACTCCCACAGTAGAGCAAATACACATTAAATTATTTGTTTTTACATTATTTATTTATTTTACATTATTTATTACATTTTATTGATAAGTCTTGATGAATGTTTGAAAGAAACAGTTAAAACGATGAAAAAATGACTGTTTGTAGTTTGAAATGTTTAATTTGTGTATAAATGCTAACTGTTTCCTACAATAGGTTAGCATCTACGCTAACTGAAATGGTTTGTTGACAAGATATTTTGCACTCCTTAGGGATAAAATATACAAATCTGCTTGATTACGTAGTTAAATTAGTATTTCTGTTTCTCTGTTTTAATGATAAAACTCTGATTTGTACCTTTAAGAGCCTCTTTAATTAAACTGATGTTAAATGAAGCYGTGACAAAAAGAATAAAAATCTGAWTTGTATCATTTCCTGTGGCGTCTTTAAACAAAAAGACGTTTGTGTTTTCAAACTGCAGAGAAATGCAGACTTTAATAATTGTGTCCAGAGGAGTGGAGGCAGTAAACTGGTGAAGCTGGCTGCAGGTGGGACTAATCCTGCCTGATGAGACAAACATGGAGCTGCGGGGGGATTACAGCTAATAAGTCCCGTTTTGACCCAGAATGCTGACTTTGTTGGTTTTCTGCTGGGAACCAAATGAACCGAGGACTCTGAGGCCGACCCGCTCCGTCTGAACCGGCAGAACTAAGAAGGTCTAACAGCTCAAACATAAACAGTTCGTTTTATTTTTTTAAAGGGATTAAAGACAAATATTTTTGGCCAAATGAAGCCTCACACAGAGCCTAATWAACTCCTGAGAAAATATCAATAAAAGCTTTGCAGCAGCTCATCTGGAGACGTTTACAGCTGATTTATTGACACGTGGACTKGTTCTCTGTGCAGCTGACCTTGAGAAACTAATTAATCTGTTTTGCATTTTTAGTTTTCTGCTGTGTAAAGTCAGAGGTGGAGAGGTTCTTCACCTTCCAGACGTGACGTGCGCAGAAAAACAAACGRTTAACAAAACTGAATGTTTTAAAGCAGATACATGGAGACTTGCAAACACAAACTGCAGAATGTAGCTCCGAATCTGTCAGATTAATCATCGTTGTGAGTTTTCTAAGTTGTCTCTGCGTGGATTAAAGTGATCCCTGATTAGTTACAACATTAGACTTTATTTAATAAATATATATTTTAACTTTAAAATAAAGACTGTAAAAATGTAGGCTGTTTAGTTTTTATAATTTTTTAACTAAAAGTTTTTGAATATTTTTTACATGAACGGGGCCATTTTATTTGCACACAAAGCATTCTGGGTAAATGATGACATGGATAGGTCC
>NW_013952897.1:184412-186224 GCF_001266775.1 Austrofundulus limnaeus
AAAACATCCTACAGTATTTTTACAGTCTTTATTTTACAGTTAAAATATATGTTTATTAAATAAAAACTAATTGGAGATCCCTTTAAAGACTAAAAGACAAAAAAAGGCAGGATTTGCAGCTCTCTGCTGGTCTCTGAGGGTCCTTCATGACGTCAGTGATGTGTGCTGGCCCCCCCTCTGCGGCCCCTCAGAGACGGGGAGAAGCTGGCGGCGCTAACAGATGCTGAGGGAGAGGCAGAAAGTCTGAACTGTGTAAACAAATCAATAACAGCCACGTCTCTCTTCTGACACATCGCTTCTCCCAGGCCGGTAATTGGGCCGACTGCACTCAGACCACACTCCAGCAGATCTGATGGGTCATGCTTGGTGGGCTCTCGGAGTGGGCTTCTGTTTGTTCTCACACAGGAAGTTGGGCTGGAACAGGCCAGTGGACACGTCTGTGCTGTTTTCTGTTGAGCTGTGACACATTTTCTGTTCAGGTTCTGTTCCTGTGCTCCCTCAGTCACAGCTGCATCACTTCACCTCATCAGAACCGTTTACAGAGTGACAGTTTGATGTGGTGACAGAGCTTTACACTTTAAATCTTTGTAACTTTAATGTTCCTGTGACACACCTATCCTTCAAACAAAAAGTCAAAGAAAACATCTTTATACTTAATAAAGTTGGCATGGTACACATGATTTCGTCACATAACCGGCCTGTTTTCTTTTAGATTTGGCTCAGCCAAAGTGAAACAGGAAGTGACATCAAAGGAAACTCATTAATAAAACAAACCGGCTGGTCTCTGTTTATTAAAACAGAATTATTAAAACTTTAACTCTTCTTCGTCTCTCTTTGATAGTGACTAAAATAATCTAAAAAACATCAGAGCGTTGTTAGCTTTTGTAACAACACTCTGTTTACATGCTAACATTCCACTTTGACATCACTTCCTGTTTCTTCACATGCAAATATCTCAACAACCGTTCATCTCAGTGGTGTGAAATTTGTTTTGCAATATTTTATTAATGGTATCTTTCCAAAAATGCATTCGTGTTTATTACAAAAATTTGATGTCACAGGCCCTTTAAGATGAACTGGTTAAAGCGTGTCTGTCTCAAGGGGCCTCTGTGGTTTTAATAAAACAGGAGAGCTTGAGTTATTGTTAAAATGTGATTTTGCAGTTGTTAAACTTTACAAACTCTCCACTGTTTGAAAACAACACATATTTCACCTGACAGCTCAACTTTCTGTAATAACAGGGTGAAAACATTAACAGGAAGTGCCTTTTTATGAAACAGGTTTGTTTGACCTACAGACTCCAACTAACTTTAGGATTAATCAGGCCTTTTCACATAAATCAAAMCTAATATTAATATATGTACAAATATAGACTATAATAAGCTTTATAAATCAGTTCACTAATTCATTTAATTCAAAATAACTGACTGTATTCTAAAGTTAAATTGTCATTGCCGAGATTAATCACTGAGGGTTACAATATGAATAATAACAAATGTAAAAAATAAACACATCTGTGCTGCATTCAGAGTAATTTGTTTCATGAGCAGAGACGGAGAAACTTTCCAAGATCATCAAAAGTTCTGTCAAAGTCACAGAAACTAATTTTAAAATAATTCAAAATGTCACTGAAATTCTCAAAAAGAGATATAAGTTTGAGGCTTTGGTCTTTTTGTCGAGAGGAACAGGAAACTTACTGAAAATGAATGAACTGCCAGCCTCTAACATTAACAGGATTTAGGTTTAACTTTAGGTCTACCATTGGGTGTGTGTGTGTGTGTGTGTGTGTGTGTGTGTGTGTGTGTGTGTGTG
>NW_013952897.1:187897-190378 GCF_001266775.1 Austrofundulus limnaeus
CCCCCCTGTAATTGGAGCACACCCTCCGGTCCCCCTTTTTAAACAGGGGGACCACCACCCCAGTCTGCCAATCCAGGGGKACTGCCCCCGATGTCCATGCGATACTGCAGAGTCAGTTGGTTTCTGACATGGTAAATATAATTATCCTCACATAGAGACATAATAAACTATAAACCTTTGCTAATTTTATTATTGATTTAAAAATATCTTTATAACCTTCAATAAAATAAAATAAAATAAAACAAGATCCATAAATGAAAGTAACATTTCTTCCTTTTCATTGAACTCCTGTAATTATTCAGAGTCTCTTACGGTATTTTTATTAAACCTATAAGTCAACTGAGAACCAGTTCTTATTTACAATGATGACCTGGTTGAGAGGCAACAGTATAATATAAAATGTCAGAACATGTTAAAACAAGGACACAACACAGAGGAGAGTACAGTTAAACATAATGTAACACTATTATTCAAGAAAATAAATTAAAAAAATGAGATAAAAAGAAAAATTAAAAGCAAGTAGTGATCTTTTACAATAGAACTAAATGAATGAAACAAGTCTTCAGGTTTGTTGTAGATGATTGTAGCAGAGAACTGTACAGAAGAGCGACCAAAGGTGGTTCGTGTTTTTGGTTTCAGAAGATTGATGAGCTCGCTCACCAGGTTTTAGGTGCTTTGCTTCAGGATCAACCTCACGTTTTCAGTGGACTCTGAAGTTTCTTTGCTCTCAGCAAGAGTTTTGTAAAAGTGTGGATGTCAATTCTTGTAGCTGTTTTGTAAATTTTCGTTTTGATGAAGTTCGAACAAAAAAAAAAAAGAAAATAAAAAAAGAATAAAGTTTATAGTAGGTGAGAATCCTGCCCGACACGAATTTACAGGATGTTATTTTCAAGGTTCGACCAAAACGTCATCATTTCATCTGACATTCTGCGTTCCTTTAATCTGACATTTATCAATACAATATTTTATCAGTTTGTTTGCATGACGATATGATACTAAATCATCTTTATTTAATTCAATTTAATTATATGATTGATATGATGCAAAAATAATTGTGTTGGATTTGATGATTGATTTTTTACATTTTGCCCCGATGCATCGATGGATGTGGATCAACGGCCCTGCAGAAGTCAGGAAACAAAGGAACCTGAGAAGTTAGCTAAGCTGAAGCTACCCGACCCAGAACTGTCAGCTGGTCTTCATGCTGGTGTCTGTCAGTCTGCATCAGCCTCTCTAACTGAACCACAGGACTGCACTCGCAGGCCGATTACCACACTCCAAATGAATCATTCATCCCATAATGAGTCACAAATCCGTCCCGTCTCCATCTGAAGGAGGGACGAGGGGCCGTCAGAGACCAGCGAGGCACAAATGGAGCTGAAGTTCCAGGAGGAGCGAGCACCTTTTTGGTTTTTCCTGTTTGTCAGATTGATCTCATCGTATGTGAGAGTGTGCCGCCGACAGAGAGCCCGACCATACGAGTCCAGCTTCTAAAAATAGCAGCTGTTAAAATTCAGTCCAGGCTTTAATGCTGAACTCCACACAGACTTCATCAAAGAGCAGAAGATATATTTTATGTATGGAGGATCAGGAGCGAGCTTTGTTATCTTCTCTTCTTCTGCTGCTCCACAGTTTGAAGGCTGCAGGAGCCTCTCACATGGGCTGTGAGGAGGTGATTATGGGATGTATGGAGTCTGAAGTGTTGTGTAAACTGAGCTGTTGCTTGTAGACTGGTGAGATTATTAATGTCTTATGATTGCTGGTTGCAGATGATGTAGTGTTGACGTTATGAAATGCAGACAAGTTTCCTTCTGTTGATTTGGCATCAAAATGTTTAAATCCTGTGTTGTGTAGGGTTGTTGCAGCCGCTCCAGTCGGGAGAAACACAAAGCTTATTTTTTGTGTTCCAGAAGTAGTGCGTCAGAAAAAAGATGACGAAAGAGGATCAACAATCTATGGCTGATGTTGTTAGCAGCTAGCTTAGCGCTGAGATTATTATTATTTTTACTTACTTTGATATTTTTTAGGTTGTCCAGGTGCAGCAGGTGATCAATTCAGAAGCTAAATAAATAATTTAAAAGTAAGCACACAGAAATATCAGGGGTTAGCTTGTTGTTAGCATTAGCGATGACATTACTATCATAAACTAATTACCTAAAATAACACAAGTCCCTGCTCACCGCGACAGTAACAAATGGACAGACATTTAAAGTTTCGTTGATCCTAAATGTTTGACTCAAACTGAAACTAAATAATTGTAGCTTGAGTACGGGGTGCCGTTTGTAAAGTTACACAGTCAAAAATTACCACCAATATCTTTGTTTTATTTAGACTTTTATAAGAAAAAAAGAACAGATTTATTTTTCAAAGTCAGTTTTTCACCGTATGATTCATACATTTATAAATGTCATAGTTTATAAACTAAATATTTAACTTACAAATTAAATATTTAGTTAACAAGCTAAATATTTAATTTGTAAG
>NW_013952897.1:190651-192448 GCF_001266775.1 Austrofundulus limnaeus
CTTACAAATTAAATATTTAGCTTGTTAACTAAATATTTAATTTGTAAGTTAAATATTTAGTTTATAAACTATGACATTTATAAATGTATGAATCATACGGTGAAAAACTGACTTTGAAAAATAAATCTGTTCATTTTTTCTTATAAAAGGCTAAATAAAACAAAATATTGTTGGTAATTTTTGAGTGTAAACATACAAACGGCACCCCATATTCGAGGCTTTTGAAATCTTTCATCTGACTCGTTGTATAAAACGAGTTCTGCAGCAGATAGTTTATGTTGATCGCCTCGACGTCTGTAAATCCTCCAGATTATATGAAGTCTTTTTATTAAGACAAAATGGATCAAATCATAAATGTACGCATATTTTTTTCATAATATCTCGTCTGCGCCGCACATTTAGGTCATTAGCTTGCTGTGATTCACTTCAGTGTTTAGACCCAGAGAAAATCACCCCCCCCCCTCCATTTTAATTTTGTGCATCATCCGAATCACATGACTGCAACCCAGCAATAATTACACTTTCAGACCCAAACAGAAAGTTGCTGCAGAGAATGTGATGAATTTACTTAAAATATTTTACTAAAAGACAAACTAGCAGGTGATAAATACAGCGTTTACACCAAAAAAACACACAATTTATCTGTTTCATATTAGAAAAGAAAAATKATGAGTTTTTCATAAACCTCCAGGGCTGACTTTAAATTTTACACAAGTTGCACCATGTTTAATGAAGTTAACRGACTCAGATTAGATTAGATTAGATTAGGAGTTTTTAAGGAACGTGTTAATCACTGGTCCTCCCGTGTAATTTGTTCCTGAGCAGGTTTCTGATGTGACCCGGCTCCGACGCTCCACCTGGATCAGAAATTAAAGGGAGACGGCAGCAGACAGCTGAACCTGCGCTGCGAACATCAAATTTTCAACTTGTCATCTGAGATCTCGTCAGTCTGATAAAGTGGGAATATCTTCATTTTTCTGCACAAYAAGATGAAGATGAAAGCTGGGATTAAAAAAAAGACTGGAAGGAAGACAGGAAAGTTTTTTTTCAGTTTTTATTTTCTCATCATCAAACTCTGGTACAAGACTTATAAAAGAACAAATTAAAGAAAGTGATACGAGGAAAGAAACTCTACAAATCTTTGCAGTGATGTGATTACCGGTTATTAATAAATAAAGAAAGAAAGAAAGAAATGAAGTTTCATGAGGCAATATTTCTTTGGATTCTCTTAAAAGCAATAAAGCCTCGATGATGTCCACTGAAACGCAGTCGAGAGGCAGCGAGTTATGACTCGGCTTCACGAGAGAGACTCTGACATCTAATTTCAGAAATCAAGAGGGGCTGGCCTCCTGAACCATGGGAAATAAGAGCAATCTGTCTCAGGTCAAAGGGATAAAAGCGGGGCACCCAGACCTCTGTCCAAACTCATGGAGACCACTCAGATTTTACAGTCAGCGCTCTATAACACTCCTGTTCCCATGGAGACTGAGCTGTAAAGTTGAGCACAGACGCTGGATGTTCCTGTTTAAAAGCTGCAGGAATCAAATCGATGGCATTGACCAGCAGCAGGATCCTAGAGCCTCTCCTGCAGGACTTCACCTCCAGTTCCTGCCTTTATTTATTTATTTATATTCCTCACGCTAACAAGGAAAACACAGTCTGGTGTGTTGTTTGCAAAGTTACACAGTCAAAAATTACCACCAATGTTTTGTTTTATTTTGATTTTTATTGGGGGGGGGGCAAATTCAGTTTTTCACCATGTGATTCAAGTATTTATAAATGTCATAGTTAATAAAC
>NW_013952897.1:193136-197656 GCF_001266775.1 Austrofundulus limnaeus
AGCTAAATATTTAGCTCAAAACTAAATGTTTAACTAGAAACTTAAATATTTAATTTGGAACTATGACACTTATAAATGCATTAATAACATGGTGAAAATCTGACTTTGAAAAATAAACCCCTATTTCCTCYCCTTCTGAAAGTCTAAATAAATGAAAATACTGGTGGTATTTTTGACTGTAACTTTACAAACGGCACCCCATGACRCAGGCTGCAGCTCAGTGCTGCCACGACGGCTCGGGCCGTGCAGATGTTCCAGTTTAATCAAGATAAATGGCTGCTGCTGCTGCGTCGATACGCTGGTCCTGCTGATTTACCTGCAGGAGCTCCCAGTGAGCGCMGAGGCCTCACACTTCAGATTATTAGACGGGAACAGCTCAGGAAACTTTAAACAAGCAGCAATTAGAGAGTTTTTCTGTCTAATGAACAAACATCCATCTGACTAAATAACATCAGGGGGGGGTAAAAGGTCCAGGAGGGAACCCCAGCCAGGCCAGAGAGGATACACAACTAACCCTGAGAGTTAGATGTTTCTGGAAAACCCTCCACAGAGATGCATTCAGGAGACATCCTGCAGCGGCCTGAACCACCTCAGCTGACTTTATTTAAAGTGCAGCAGCAGCAGTTCCACCCGGTCCAAGGACGAAGCTCATTTCAGCCACCTGTATGCAGGACCAGTCCTGTAGTTTTTGGGCTCTGAGCTGCAAAAACTGCTTCTGAGGGGCTGAAAATTTGAATAAAGACAAGCGCACCTGCTTAATCCAATTACATAGTTTACAGTTTGCAGGCCACTGGGAGAGCTTTAGGCTTATTAATCCAGGATCAGTTCATTTATTATTTCTTGCCTTGGTGATTCCATTTCATCCAGTTCAACTCCTCTCCTCACTCAGATATGATGATGAGGTCACTTTTAATCCAAACCAAACAGAAGTTAACTTCACAGGTAGCTGATGGATCTGACAGTGTGACTTTTAGCCAACGTGAAAATGATTACAACCAGTGGTGGCTGGGGGTGATATTTGTAGGGTGGGCTAACAGATAWACAATAAAACCTCCAACCTGTTCCCAGAAAAACTTTCACTTTAACGCTTTTYTTTTGCTGGATCTGAATATTCTTTGGTCTACACGCCCACAACCTCTTCACTTAAAAACAGACCCTGGTAATCGGCAGCTCCACAGTCCCAAACCAGGCATTACTCCAGCGACATTRGTCTCAAACGTCAAGTTGTACAGATTGTCTGTAAGTTATAAGGCTTTTACGTCATTTTGCAGGTATGCAAACATACAGAGCAACCTTATGGATTTTTTAAAAACCTCATTTTCAAATTTATCTAACATTTCAGAGCCTGTAGGATGATTTAAAAAACAATAAATAACATCAAATAACCATCTTCCAACCTGGTCTGCAGCTAGAAATAAGTTCTGCACTTTTTCTGCTCTTCTTTCCTTCTTTGCAGCAGGCGCTGTCACGTCCACAGCCGACAGGTTTGTTTTACTCAAAATGTCCATAAATTACTCCCTCTCTTCATCACACTCTTGATCTGGTTCTGACGTACGGTGCAGAGAGTAGGAACTTAATAATATATCCTCACAATCCTGTTCTCTCTGACCATTTTTAATAACCTTTGAGTTTACATTAGCTGACGACAGAAAAATTCACCTTGAATAAGTTTATCTTGCAAACCGTGCCCACACACACACATTATTGTGTACCTCATGTTCAGTGGCAGGTTGTTTGCAGAGCACCACCATGTCAGTCTGTCTACCTCGTCTCTATAATCAGACTCAGCTCCCCCTGAGATGAGCCCAACCACGGTGGTGTCGTCTGCAAACTTTATGACGGATGGATCAGAGAGCAGTCGTAGGTGTAGACAGTGAACTGCAGAGGGCTCAGTACACAGCCTTGAGGGCAGCCGGTGCTGAGTGTGATAGTGGAGGAGAGGTGGGGGCCTAATTTCACAGACTGTGAGGAAGTTCTGTATCCACTGGCAGATGGGGGTGGAGATGCCCAGAAYCTGTAGTTTCTGGATCAGGATCTCTGGAATGATGTGGTTGAAYGCTGAGCTGAAGTCCAGGTAGATCATCCTCACGTAGCTCCCTCCATGCTCCACATGACTCTGCACGGTGTGGAGTGTGATGGTGATGGCATCTTCTGTGGAGCGATTTCCCCTGTAGGCAAAYTGGTGAGGGTCCAGAGTGGGAGGTAGACCAGGGGATTCTGATGTTATCAGTCCATGAAATGGACGTTATTAGRCGTTATCAGTCCCATACAATAGCTTCAGAGGGTCCCTACTGTGCCTTCTAGGCTTCAGACTGTCCCGACAGTGGATAGTGGGTTAATTTATCAATGACAATGAATGTGTAAATAACCAAAAGATGTTATAATAAATTTTTGGTGTCCGTGTTGGTCTCCCACTCTCTGGTCCGACACTCTACCCATTGACCTGAGAGGCCACAATATAGAACTGTTGGAAGGCGGTCTCTTTAGCGCTAACCATGTCATTTTCTCTACAGTTAACCTTAGTGGCTTTATGCCTCATATTAACCAGTTTTTTATGCCTCATATGACCAGATAGTGGTTTTATGCCTCATATTAACCAGCTGACAATCTGAATCCATTCTATGGGACGGGGAACCTGCTAACCTGCACAGGTGGGACATTCTGAATCCATTCTATGGGACTGATAACGCCTAATAACATCCAGGCTCTGAGGTGTTGAAAGATCAGTCTTTTGAAGCACTTCATGACCAGAGTTGTAAGTGCAACAGGCGTGTGTCGTTCATGTTCTCCACTGTGGACTTTTTTGGGACTGGGATGATGGTGGAGGRTTTGAGGCAGGGTGGAATGGTAACCAGCGGCAGGAACTGGTTGAACATACACCTGCTAGGTGGTCGGCACACGCTTTTAGCACCTTTCCAGGTGCACCGTCAGGGCCGGCCGCTCTACATCAGCTCTGTTAGCCACGTTACACCAGCCGTCCCTGATCACAGCTCTGTTATTCTCACAGCTGTAATTTGCTGTGGTAGTAGCTGAGAGTGGTCCTAACGTATTTATTCATTTTTGTAATTTCTGAAGTCAGATTTGAGTCTGACCTCCTGCTCAAAGATTGTTTTCTGACAAACAAGCAGACGAACTCTCACAGATTGCATCGATACGATTGATTCTACACCTTCATTTTCATCTCTCTATCCGGACAGACATTGATTCTTGTTTTTTCGACTCACTTTATTTCAGAAGAGGAGTGAGATTATAATTACACGCTCTCCTCGCTCTCAGGAGAACGCTCCATTTTCCTCTCAAACACTTCCAACGTATTTATGTAGCAGTTCTGGCTGTCGGAGCAGAGATCTGATTAGAATCGTCACCTCCGTTTGTCGCAGAGCGTTTTGTTTTGTAATTGGCTCAAACGTTGCAGAATTCTTGTCAGCCTTAGTTTTTTGGAAAAAACTAATCTTTGTGAATTATTCATAAGTGTTCTGTTTTGGTCCTGAATGTGTTGTTGTTCTCCGGAGGAAGTGTCACGCTGCATTTTAATTGCTCTGCAGTCTCCTTGRATTTATGGGAGAAACACAAAGTGGTTTGACCTTAACGCTTCAGCCCTCCTGCCATTTCCCATCAAAACACTCGTGTTTCTTTCTACGGCTTCGCAGGCTTTCTGCACAACAGCCGAAAGCCCCGATGAGGTGAATTTCCTGCTCCTTTCTCTCTCTCCGACGCGTGGCCCGAGGTCAGCGGTCTGCTTTTCTTTTATCGGGCTCGCAGAGAGCTGGACCGTAAATCCAAAGAGAGGAACATATTTAAGGATTTCTTCCACACAAATCAATGTGTGTGAACGTGAAGAAAGCAGAGGGCGAAGCCTCAGAAATGTGATGAGATCAGGGAGTCGGGCTGCAGACCGTCCTCAGAGAGAGAATTAAAAACTGAAGCTGAGAAATCAAGTTTTTCTCTGCTTTACTGTAAAAACAAGAATACGGGCTGCCGTTTGTAAAGTTACAGTCAAAAATTACCACCAATATTTTTGTTTTATTTAGCCTTTTATAAGAAAAATAGAACAGATTTATTTTTCGTTCGTACAAAGGGTTCGTACGAACATGTCACGTCAGATTCAACAAACTCTTCTATCTTCAGGAAAAGTGTGTAAATGAGCTGCATAAATTACACCTGTTCGTATCCAGCTGCTCGTGCACGTGAGAGATTAGCATAATTACCACCCCAAAAACACCATATAAGGCTATGTTTCCTGCCTCAGATATCAGGAAGTGTTCATTCATGAAAATGACAGTGAAAACTAAAAATAAAAACTTTACGAGTTCAGAGATCCAGAAAAGAAAATCTGTCATTTTTTGCAGCTCAGCTGTGGAATAAAAAGAGCTGCTAAAAGTATAAACAACTGTGTTAAATCATTTTCGTTTATTCAGAAGGCGCAGCGCTGTGCACCGTACCCCCCCCCGCGCCCCCCGCGCGCGCTGCGCGGCCGCAGGTGGTCTCAGATGCGGGTTTGAAATAAGCATTTTAAAATG
>NW_013952897.1:197775-199574 GCF_001266775.1 Austrofundulus limnaeus
ACACACACACACACACACACACACACACACACACACACACACGTTGGGACTGATGTGAACTCATTAAGTGAGGCTTCATAAACAAATGAAGACACTGTTTCCTTTGTGTTCGGAGGATCCAGAGCAGCTCAGAGTGAAATTACTTCTCTGATTCGGCAAATCACTTTGGGGAAAACATCGCTAATTAGGTTAGCGGTTAGCCTGGTTTCCACATGGCAGAAATCAAACGCTGAACTTTTTTTTTTTCATTCACCAACCAGTCTGAAGCCTGGGAAATAATTTCACACCCAGTCCTTGAATTTTTTATACCATGTGACCCGTTTTCATGTCCCAAATCTCAACCATCAAACCCTCAGTCTAAAAAAACCCCAAAATCCCACTTATTGAACTGAARATTGTCGTTATTCTGCTCCTAAAGCAACAAGAAGTCTGATGTGAGCAACACAAACGATTTGTGAAGTTTAAACCTTTTTAATGAAGCATCTGGAGCCAAAAGTGATGCATTAATGAAGCARCAATGATTGAGTGAACACAAATATCTGCTGCTGTGCTGAGAACATGAGATGTGGAGACTCTCACCGAGCTCAGCTTCATTTATTCAATCCCAATGATTTCTATTAGAATCCATCCACTGGCTCAACAGATATTTTGCTAACAGGCACAGTTAGATTATCACACGTCGTAATGAGAAGCAGGTGATAAAAAGKGAGTTTGTTTCAAGCTAAGCACACGTCAGCAGCTTGTTGTGTCTGATTTAAATAAAAGTGTGCGCTGGGAGGGTCTGCAGATGAAAGGATTAAGACTCAAACGTTTTGTTTGGTGAAAACAGAAAAGTCTAATGAGATAAAGAGTTTGTTTGTTTGCTACGGCTCAAACGCAGTAAYTGTAGTTTCCCTGAATGAGTTCATCAAATTAAAGAGGTTTTTACTGAAACACAAGATGTTCACCAGGTCTGAACCCTGCAGGGTCACACTGCTCGTCTGTAGAAACGCTTCATGTCACCAAGTGTTAAATAAAATGTTACAAGACTTCCCCAACATATTTTTCATTATTTAGCTCATTTTTTGAGTGTTAAAAATCTTCCACTAACATTTTATTATTTAGCTCACTTTTCTTACATTTAGCTAATTTTACCAAATATTACATTTAAATGTAAATAAATAAATAAATAAATCCTAAATCTAAATGTTTAAATCTTAATATAAAAGTTGAACCTTAAATGTTGAAGTTCACAGGTATTTCTGAATGGAACGCAGCCTTTGTTATTGGTGCTCGCTCATGTTATGATGTCATCATCCTGAGACATTAGCAACCGCTAGCTCCAATGCAGCTAAAGCTACAAGATATTTGTGGTTCTGGCTGGAGTCTGAGCTGCGCTTCAAACTGTGGACCACAGGGACCACCCATACTGTTTTTAACACATTTTGAATTTAAATATTATGTGGCTGCCCGATCCGTACCAGAAGTGTTGTTTTTAGCATGTAGCATTTCGCTAAATTGATGACAGAATTCATTAAATTTCAGTCTTTCATCAGCTGCAATGTTTCATAAAAAAGGCAACATTTGCAACAACTGTTGATTTTTATTCCAGGAAAAAAACAAAACAAAGATAAGTTATAACATGATTGTCACAGGGCCGTCAAACCCATTTTCACCGAGGGCCACATGAGCGTTGTGGTGGTCCTCGAAGGGCCAGTTCTAATGAACTTTGACGATTCTTATTTAACTTTGACTAAACAGTGTTTTAATATGTCCTCCTTTAAACACTGATAAGAACTAAGTGTACAACTGACTAAATC
>NW_013952897.1:201187-202650 GCF_001266775.1 Austrofundulus limnaeus
TTTATTTGAACTAAGCGGGAAAAATAAATATGAAGGTCAATTAAATTATAAAACACAAGGTAAAGTTCTCCTTTTTTAATTTAATCGGTGCATTTTAAGTGTATTTATTTATTTATTGGCCAGTTTTTCTGCTTGTATTTCTAATTATGACAGTTTGGGTCCTCCATAAACAGGAAGCTGAAGGAGTGAAATTAATCTCGTCAAACTTAATTCATTTAACTTCTGTTTAATCTTAATTATTTGTTAAAAGCTGTCGTCTGCATGGACGACATGCCTTCAGTCTGGCTTCCTGGGTGAACATTAGCTGTTAATTAGTCTTAATTAGGCTGAGAATCATCTGGAAATTGACACCATGCTGTCTAATGGTTTTACTTAATGGAAGATAATTTAAAGGTCGACCCTCCCTGGATGGGACGACACGAACTAAGAGGATCCTTTTCTGTTTAAAATCAGTTTTAACGAAGTTTTAAGACGATTAAAGTTGTGATTTTGTTAACTTCTCTCAGAAATAAAGTCTTTAAAGTAAATCAGCTGAAGTGTTTTTAGCAGATTTAACCTTTAAACTCATCTCTTCAGTGCTGAGCTCATGTTTTGACAGCAAACAGAGCGTGAGGCGTTTGGTGACCCCCGGAGCATTTTCATTTGCTCACAGGGAACCAAAGGTGCTTCTTCACAACTTTTTATTTTATTTTATTTTTTCCTCCCATCAAATGGACACATGAGCCCGGCTCAGTCTCCTGAGATGATCCGATCTGCTCTGTGACCTGAACCGCCTCGTATCTGCAGGATCTGCTGAGTCCAGCCTGGAGAGGAGAGGAGAGGAACGGGCTAGAGTTGAATAAATAAATAAATACATAAATAAATAAATAAATAAATAAATAAATAAATACTTCAAAGTGACTTTGAGCATGAAAACAAGTTGCATGAATATGGAAGGTAAACAGTGACAGAACTGAGTCTTGCTGCCATTGTTATGTTAGCAGCAGATGGAGAGTGAACTGTGTGCAGTCTGTGATTAATGGAGCTGGTTGTCAGGAAGACGGTGCAGGTGGGATATTAATTCATCAGTCTGGCAGGAAGCTCCGTCTGTAATTGGAGARTTTTCTCTCACAACGTGGAAAACCAGCCTGGACTGAAGCTGAAACTTTGTTCTGCAGGGAAACACGAGAAAAATCAGTTGTTTTAATAAGTCAAACAGGAATGAGATCTGCAGGTTTGCCTGTAACAGCTGTTAGAGGATCTACAGATTTAATGTAATACAACAGGTGGTCCATAAATCCTCTTCAAGAGAAGCAAAGTTAAAATCAGAGAAGAGCTTCAGACAAAGAGAGAGACCACAGCAGATCTGTACTTCCTGTTTCTGAGCTCAGAGGAGAAACACTGAGATCACCTGAAAGCTACGGGCTGCCGTTTGTAACGTTACAGTCAGAAATTACCACCTATATTTTTATTTTATTTAACCT
>NW_013952897.1:208654-210660 GCF_001266775.1 Austrofundulus limnaeus
CATGATGTGTATTCTGGCATCCAAACAGTTCAATGTTGGTCTCATCTGACCAGACTATATTCTCCCAGTATTACACAGGGGTTTGTAATTCACATTTATATGTATGGATCACTTGGGTTGTTACCAACATCTGGTGAAAATGTCATGTCATTAGCACCTCTAGTAATATATTTACTGAGAAAAATGGTGACGTGTTCAATACTTATTTTACCTGCTGTAAGTACCAAAATGCTAACTGAGCTAAAAAATGCAAAGTGAAAGCTAAAAGTAGAAAAAAGCCAATTAAAAGCTAAAAGTAGGTAAAACATTGTCAAAAACCTAAAAGCAGCAAAAGTCTGACTAAAAGCTAAAACTAACAAAAAGCTAGTTAAAAACAAAACATAACAAAAAAGTTAAAATAAAAACTAAAACTATGAAAATAAATTACAAAAAAGCTAAAACAATGGAAAAAGCTAGCTAAAACTACAGAAAAGCTAGCTAAAAGCTAAAACTACCAAAAATCTAGCTAAAAGCTAAAACTATGAAATAGATAGCTAAAAGCTAAAACTACTAAAAACTAGCAAAATAGCTAAAACAATGAAAAAGCTAGGTAAAACTATCAAAAATCTAGCTCAAAGCTAAAACTACCAAAAATCAAAAAGGTAGCTAAATCTACCAAAAAGCTAGCTAAAAGCTAAAACTATGAAAAAAGCTAGCTCAAAGCTAAATCTACCAAAAAGCTAGCTANAGCTAAATCTACCAAAAAGCTAGCTAAAAGCTAAAACTATGAAAAAAGCTAGCTCAAAGCTAAATCTACCAAAAAGCTAGCTATAAGCTTAAAACTATGAAAAAACTAGCTAAAAACTAAGACTACCAAAAACCTGTCTAAAAGCTAAAGCCTGTCATAAACAAACTAAAAACGTCGACACGTGGAAAAGATTTAAAGTTAAAATAAAAAACTAAACGTCTCAGACATGAATGAACTGAATGTTTTTGCTACGACGACTAAAGAAACAGAGAAAAGTCTGAATTTTGACCACAGAAATTTAAAGTTCAGCAGCTTAAAGGCTTCACATGGTAAATGTGGGGTCAGACTGAAACCGTCTGGACACTGGAGGCACTTATTCAAATAATCTGATGAAACTGACGACACTGAGATGAAAGTCTGGAAATGATGAATTAAAGTTTGATGAAAGTGGATAAAAAGAAGAGTCTGTCTGAGGAAATCAGTAAATATTAACGCTGGAAAACCTGACAGAAACATTTCAGTTTGGAGTCTGAAGCTCTGACTTCGTCTCTGTCAGTAAATTAAAAAGGTCAGAGCAGCAGAAACAACGTCTGGAAGATTTATTACATTATATTATTTATTTCTCTGAAAATGTTAAACATTTAATTTCCAATCATTTGGTTTGAAACGATGCCGTGGATCCTTCCTGCAGCGTGGACAATGTGACTTGTTTTGGTTTGTAAATGAGCTTCTTCTAATTAAGGTTATTCATGCAACTCTGAATTAACTGACCTGATTAAATACAACAGAATTAAATGACTTAATAGCTAAATAACTGCCTGTTTGAAGCAACAACAAATGATTCCTTTTTCATCTAAATGCAAATACCACAGCTCTTTGCTGTTTGTTTATCTGTCTGCACTTTGTGGCAGTGTCCGCCCGGCGCTGCTGCCTCAGCCTTCATGAGTGTTAAGAAGGTTTAAGGTGGAATAAAACAGAGGATTTTAATGCACGAGTCATAAAAGCAGGAAGAAACTGTTTTGTTGATGACCTGCAGAGATTTGTGTTTGGGGAGTCAAGGTTGGCCTCAGATTGTTATTGGAGCAGTTTTGCTGCAAACTGAAAGTGTTTTTTTTATTTGCATGACTAGAATAAAAAAGAAAGTGATGATGTAAGGTTTGTGCATCTTTAAAAAAAAAACTGAAAAAGACTCAAAGCATAAAAAACATTCGAGACATTTTGTTTGTCCAGTAGAGACATTGTGTTATAAGTTGGACACCAACATGTCAGACCTTCAATA
>NW_013952897.1:210670-212253 GCF_001266775.1 Austrofundulus limnaeus
ATGCAAAGATCTATTAAAGTTTTAGAGATGACATTTGATGCGCAAAGAATTAAACAGAAAACAAAATAAACGGTCTGATCTGGATGTGATTCGGTCCACAGGCGGACAAGAAATGGAGCTGAGAACAAGCAGAGGGTGGTGTTATCAGGCAGTTGCCAGAGTGTTTGACAGTCACACGAATAACTGACCTCAGATCATTTCTAGTTGTGGTTCAGTGGACCTTGCTGGACCAGAGGGTCCGCACATCTTACCCCCAATTTACACTACATGTGTCTCCACTCCGGTCCGACCTCCACAACGAATACACAACCGTTGTAATCAATGAGAGTATTTACACTGGCTCCGTACAACGGGGCGGTGAGCCAAAATTAGACCCGATCCTATTTTTGCCGGACCCGGGAGCAGCTCTGGAGTCAATCTACAGAGATCATGTCGCACCAATAGGAAAAGGAACAAACACAACATTCGTATTTTYAAAATAAGACACCATAAGATGGAATAATTTTGTTGAAATCCCAGCTWTATTAATCAATAWAYRGAKATGTGGTGGAAATATATTATATAATCCTGGTCAMCTGCTAAGTTCACATTGTGCTCATTTCATGTTGTRTGTGTAAYTTGTAATTATTTCATTGGTCTCTGATATCTCTCTACCGTTGTGTCACGCTCTTATTTGTTGTACACTGACCCTGCCGGAAGTTATTTAAATGCATTTCCTGTCCGTGGCTGAGCAGTGGTAACTTCACAGAGCTGTCTGATTCTCTGTTTGTCTGGYTGTCACTCATTCTCTGCATATATGCGACTTTATTAAATCATTTAACGACCAAACCATGCAGTGCACCTTTTCTTTTATTCACGTGTTTCTGCCTTAGTGGAATATTTTCCACAACAGATTTGGCGTCGCGAACGGCGACTTTCAGCGGCGCTTCGCCCGTCCGCGCCGACAAGACGCGGACGACAACACGACAGAATATTTTTCTGCACAAATGCTGTCAGAATGTATGGTTCTGTTTGGGAAGCAGATGGCAACATGTAGCATGAAGTATATGTACACACACGATACACGTGGATTTTATTTTGAAATCAGAAGTTTCGAAAAGACGACAGTGATACAGTTTCAACCATAGATATCAAAAGCTTTTATATTAATGTTTTCAGCTGTTTGGAGTTCATCTTTCACAGAATTAATTATTTTTCGCTCTGACTTCCACATTTATCCCTGGATTTATCACGTCGTCTCCTTCCTGCACACGCTCCCTCCTGTGTGTGTCGCAGCGGAGTCGCATGTAGTRTAAATCCGGGGTCACCCCTCCTAATGAAACGTTCTGGTTCTAACAACTGTGGGCTGACTTTACTGAGAAAACTGTCCGACATGTGATCTTTCTGCATTTATTTTAAAAAACGTGAAAAGTAAAAGTGATTAAATGATGTAAACAACACCCAGGATGACCTTTTTAATTGTTGTAAAACAAAGAAAAATACACAAGAACAGTCAAGTTTTATAGCTTAGAAGCCTTGAAAATCTCCAGTTTTTCATTCACACATTTATCAGCTTTATATATATATATATATATATATATATA
>NW_013952897.1:212671-214380 GCF_001266775.1 Austrofundulus limnaeus
TGGCTGTGACGTGACTTGAAAAACCGAATTCATGACAGCACCTCAAGTTTAAGAAGGATTTTTTCTTGAACTCAAGGTACATTTGGCCAACATTCCACATCCTCGAAAATTTTAATCTCTTTGTTTTGGATTAAAACACAAACTGAAGAAAAACATGCAAAAAAAAACCCATATATTTAAAATATTAAATAATTTTAAAAAAGCAAGAGCAACTTTAAATAAAAACAGATTTATCTGTCTCGAAACCTCTGTTTTCCTCATAATAAACCTCTCAAATCTAATAAAGTCTTCAAGTATTTACAGTAACTGATGATTTAAATGTTAGAAATATATTTATTTTTAAATATATTTAGTTTTAATCTTTATTTTATTCAACAATAATCATGATTTTAAAAAAAAAATCTGTTTTAGGAAGGAGCAGTGCAAGTCTAACCAGGTTTTATCTCTGAAGATGTTTTGATTTCAGGAGATTTTCATGAGTTTGTTCGGTCTGATCCAAACTAACAAAAATTAAAAAATATTTTTGTCCTAACTGTGACGTGGAAGGAAAATGATTCACAATGTTCCAAGTTAGTACAAATAAAAATCTGTAAAATGTGGAGTTCTGTTCAATTTGTCTTTTTATTTGTATCATTTATTAAACCAAACATTTGTTTTCCACTTCAGACCTTTGTGTTGCTTTGTGTCGTTCTCATGTAAATAAAATACTTTTATTGTAATTTAACAAAAGAAAAGAAGTTCAAGCTTTTAAGGACGTATTCACACCTGAAGGTCTGGTAGACTCGGTTCGATTCAGAACCAAAACATTTGTTTACATTTTCAGTTGGTGTTGTTCACATTCACACAGCTCTGTTTCAAACTAAAGCCTGTGATCAACCTGTTTCCACCCTCACCTGTGGGGGCGCTGCAGCAAGAAGCACTGAAAGAATCAACATGAAAACCTCAGAAGAAGTCATGAAACCCAACTTCCTTCTTCACAAAATGTCAACATGGAGTGACATCAGATTTTAGTGGTTGTAGGATTTATTTTCTGTTTTTGGCTAAATGTGTCAAACAGTCTTCAACAAGATATGAGTAACTTCATTGCGGTTATTACCCAGAATGCCCTGCGTTATAGTCCACTTCCTGCTTTCAGAGCGGTCTCTGGTCGTCGGTGGAGATGGGGCTCTAGAGTTCTTAGAGCGAACTAAACATCTGGTGTGAATGCACACTTACAGRACACACTTCAGAACTGTAAACTGACAAAACGCCTGTTTGAAGCTTTTTCTTTTAGATGACATTCATGCCTCCATTTGGACCAACATAACGACACAAACTGACACTTGAAGCAGTAAATTACTCTAAACACTAATAAAAACACTTCTTTTATTTACTGGCTCTTCATAGAAACCAGCAGAACTCATGAAAACCTCCGTTTTTCTTTCTAACCATCAGAAAAGCTCAATAAAAACGTGCTGTTTTGTGATCATATGTTTTATTTTTAAGCCTAAATCACCTCATGTGATGTACACAAGAGAAATACATCTATTTGTTTTATTTAAAGGGATCCATGGTTAGTTGTAACATAAGATTTTATTTGATAAACATTTATTTTAACTGTAAAATAAAGACGGTAATAATACTGTAGGATGTTTAGTTTTGTAAATTTTTTTAATTTTTAACACGGACGGAGCCATTTTATTTCCACACAAAGCATTCTGGGTAAATGA
>NW_013952897.1:214512-219372 GCF_001266775.1 Austrofundulus limnaeus
TGAAGCGAGTCCCCGGCTTCAGGGCCCCCCTCAGACCATGTGGGATGAAGCGAGTCCCCGGCTTCAGGGCCCAATGCAAGCCAGGGATGAAGCGAGTCCACTTCGAAGTTGAAATTACCTCATGTGATGTACACAAGAGAACTACATCTATTTGTTTTATTTAAAGGGATCCATGATTAGTTGTAACATAAGATTTTATTTGATAAACATTTATTTTAACTGTAAAATAAAGACTGTAAAAATACTGCTGCTAGCTCAGCCTCGCACCGAGGACCTATCCACGTCATCATTTACCCAGAATGCTTTGTGTGGAAATAAAATGGCTCCGTCCGTGTTAAAAATTAAAAAAATTTACAAAACTAAACATCCTACAGTATTTTTACAGTCTTTATTTTACAGTTAAAATAAATGTTTATCAAATAAAGTCTAATGTTACAACTAATCCTGGATCCCTTGAAACTCCTTCCTCAGACTGTAAGAGATTATTTCAGGTGTTTCAAACTAAAGATGGACCACACACACACACACACACACACACACACACGCTAAAGCTAACAGGCTAACTAAACATCCTACAGTATTTTTACAGTCTTTATTTTACAGTTAAAATATATGTTTATCAAATAAAGTCTAATGTTGTAACTAATCCTGGATCCCTTGAATCACATCTGATCGTTTTGCTCTGATTTCTCATTTCCCAGATTTAAGCGTCTGGTTTTGCTGGTTAGCCGTCTGAACAGTGTAGAAAAAGCGTGATTGTTCGTTAAGACATATGGGGATTCTATCACAATAAGGCATTGCTTTAATGGAAACAAAGCTGGACAAACATTTCACAGTTTCATTGATGCTCGACAAACGAAGGAAGGTCTCGTCAATCCAGCAGGACGTGGTCCTCACTCTGAGCCAGAACGAAAACTGATTTTCAGCCTAAATATTCCACAACACTGAGTATCTGTTATGAAGTAACGAGAATAAAGAACCGTAAAAGCAGGAGGGTCAGAACTACTCAGCTCCATTTTCACCAACAAATGAATAAATACAGGAGAAAAAAGGTTTCATTCACAACCGTTCTGTGCCACAAACACAAAGAATACTCCCAGTTTAAGTTTGAGACATCAGTGGAAATAAAACTAATCTGTAACCCTTTTCTTATCTAAAAAATGATTATAAAAGAAAATGCGTGAGGACAAAACACCAGCTTTCTTAGTATAATGCTGCTAATATAGCTTATTTACAATCATTTATTGTATGCAACAAAAACAACCTCCTTGATTTCTAGTCTAAACTGATGTTCTGGCCTTTACAAACAGAACCTAATAAAAATTTAAAGTGAATTCATTTATTGTGCTTTTTAACCCACAAATCCACTTCGTAGTTGAAATGGGACGAATCCAAGAGGCATCGTTTGAAGCGCTTACATCGGTTATGTCTAAAGCTATAACAAGGACTGAAAGTACAAATAATAAATATAGTTTATGTATTTATAAAGTTATTACAACTCCCTCTGAGTCTCGAGTTCAGTTTAAAAAATATTTTCTTCACATTGTCAACAAGAAGGATCTTTGTGTCGACACGCAAAGCCCTTAAGATGCTCTAAGAGGAACAAAAAAAAAAAAAAAAAACGCAGAAGAAGAAGAAGTTTTGCCGGGGTTGATCCTAGGAACCCGGAGTCCGGGCGGCGCCGAAGCTCGTGGTAAAAAGCAGGAAGAGTTTTAAYGTAGGAGGTGGTTTGAGGAGGAGCTGAACGTCGGAGGTTAAACAGTTACCTCGTTCTTACTGGCAGTGCGGTACGCGTGGTGGTGCCCGGGAATGTACTGCAGGTGGTCCACCGTGTGTGTTCGTCGGTTGGCAAACGCCTGCCTCTTGGACGTGGACGTGCCTGCATGATGGTTGACCATCAGCGTGTTGTACGAGTCGTTAGAGGCACTGGGCTGGGAGTGCATCTTGGTCATCTTGTGGCGATCCATGACGGGCGTGGTGGGGAGCAGCATGTCGGCGTGGGACATGGCCCGCGCCATGGCCTTCTCCCGGAACTTGTCGCGCCTCATGGCCGGGGACAGCAGCAGGGGGTCCTGGGAGTGCAGGCGGTCGGCGGAGAGCAGCTGCTCGTTGGACAGGTTCCTGCTGCTGCCGTACGCCGCCGCCGCCACGGCGCCGTACGACGACAGGTTGTAGTCTCCGCGACGCGGCGTCCTGGGCGGGGACAGGACGTGGTCCTGGGACATGGCCCGCTGGACCCGTCGAGGACGCTGGCGCTGCTGGTGCTGCTGGGGTTCTGCGCTCAGCTTCACCATGTGGGTCGGGCCTCTGCCGCCGAAGTCCGGGTGGTGRTGCTTCCTCGGGTAGTAATCGTCCATGTCCTTTTCACCTGTGGAGTCAGAAAAACCAAAGCTATGAGAGAAAAACACAACTTCTTTACTCAGTAAAGACCTTCGTTTCATCCAGACCAGGGGCGGAGTCAAAGGGTGGCAAGTTTCACCTGATGCACCTGGTTGGCCACCTCAAGTGCCACCCCCAAACAACTGACTGTGGCTGGGGAGAATTTTGTATTTGCATTTAGATTTTGTTGAASATTGTTGTCCGATGATACTGTAATATAAACATTTTCAGCTGTGTATCTTTAAAAATGGCTGAAATATAGCCTTTTGTAAAATTAGCATTAGCTGTTAGCTCAATTTGGGATTAAAATTGACAATTAACGTGATTATTCTTAGCTAATCTACAAATTTCATCTTAATAAGTCTTAAATGGCTAAAATRTAGTTAGCTGTGGTGGCCATCTTGAATTTTTGATTAGCACTGAGTATTTGGTAAAGACTTCTTTATACCTGAATATAGAGTTGTGWCTAGCACGTCTTTTGGATCATTCTTAGTTAGAATCGCACAAATTTCAGCTCARTATTTCTTAAAACAGCTGGATTATTACCATTTGAAATTAGCTGTGGTGGCCATCTTGAATTTTCAAATCCAGGTGCTTTTCTTGATTTGTATGTGCCCCCAAAAAACACCTTGGCCTCCCCAAGTGCCACCCCACACAACTGACAAGGTTGTGGGGGTCTTAATTTTGTATTTACATTTAGATTTTGTTAAAGATTGTTCTCTGATGCTTCTGTACTGTGTACATTTTCAGCAGTGTATATTTAAAGATGGCCGAATTATAGTCCTGTGTGAAATTAGAATTAGCATTAGCGGTTAGCTTAATTTGGGATTAGCATCCTCAATCGACATGTGATCATTAATAAGTCTTAAATAGCTAAAATACAGTTAGCTGTGGCGGTTGGCTTGAATTTTTGATTAGCATTTAGAATTTGGTAAAGATTGTTTTTGGCTACTTCGTCACGAACTGTCTAAAAATACCTGACTAATAAGTTGTGACTAACTCAGCTGAATTAAAGCCATTTAGAATTAGCTGTGGCAGCCATCTTAAATTTTCAAATCCAGGGTACTTTTCTTTATTTGTATGTCCCCCCCGTAAAAAAACACCTGGGCCCCCTCTTCCCAAAAAGTCTAGCTCCGCCCCTGATCCAGACAAGTCATTTATTGTAACTGTCTGATAAAAGAAAGGGTTATTTCAGCTGATCTATTTGAGGAAATATTAACATTTTTGTCATAACTCTCATCATTCAGCTGAACTGGTTTTTAGAAATCTGACAAAAACGGTTTATTTTAATTCGAGCCGCCGCCGCTGATGATGGCGTTGGAATAATTTGGATGATTTTTCTCCAATAGAGACGTCTTCCTCGGACAATCAAAGGTCACCTTGTCGTCGCCTCATAAAGACGTTTTCATGTCAGCTGCATCRTAATGAAGGAAGCAGCTCCTGCCGGGGGCGACATTTGTCCCTGTTGGGTTGGTTCAGGTGGGATTTTATGTCAGAAAATGTCAAGTAAATCTGATCACAAACAGAACCAGTAACACTGTAGATCAGAGTCCATAAATGTTTTAATGTATCAGAATTTATCACACAAACGTTGAAGTAGAATTTTCTGCAACTTCTAATATTAAACAGCAGAGAATTCTTCCACAGCTTTATAAAATACACAAAGATTGTGGGTAATTGATCAAAACGTGTTACTTTTTTACTGATTGTTTTCCTCCATGGACCCAGATTAACTCTAAAAACTGAGGTGAAGTCTTAGTTTAATCACTTCTGCTACAAATGAGATTAAAGACAGAAAACCTCGTCTATTTTTAACGTGAATGGATGAGGCCGGCGGCGTCCAAACTCACAGTGGAGCTTTAAAAACAAACACTAATTTGCTAATAACACTTAATTAAAGCAGCAGCTCCCACTCTGTGAGATTGAATTCAGTYCAACCCGTGTTTTTATTTATGTGTCAGCTGTTGATCAGAGGACTGCAGTTRTGTAATTATGCTCCGACACTCATCAAACTGATGGGACATCGATTAGAAAGTGATCTTTAGACGTTCGGAGCACGAGAGGTGGCGTTTAAAAGTACTGGCTGCAAAAATATAATTTAATATAATTTAAGAGGTTTTTTTTTCTCACGAAAATATTAAATATGACTTTTTATGTTCTGGTTTGTGTTTAATCCCATTTAGGGGATTAAAGTGTGTGATTGAGGAGCTGCAGCTCCTCTTCTTYATTTATTCTAACATATTTTCACAAACTACCTTGTTCTGCATACTTTGATTTAAGTACGAACAGTTAAAATATAACAAAGGGTTTTAGCAGAAAGGTGCTAGAAATTTTAATTTTTCCTCATATTTTTTTATATTTAACTTTATTTATAAATATTTCTCCATATAAATATGTTTAGATTTATTTAGTTATTTTTAAAATATTGTTTTAGTCAAACTGTCTTCTAATGCTACTTTTAGCATTTAGCTAGCTTTTGCT
>NW_013952897.1:222264-223656 GCF_001266775.1 Austrofundulus limnaeus
CCACACACACACACACACAACATGCAGATGTTTCAGGCCAGATGCAGGCGGTGTGAGGATGACATCATTCCTGGTGTCAGGCGGCAGCAGAGGGGCACCTACTCAATCTGTGAAGGGAGTATTTACTTAAGTCAGGCTTCAGGGTCATCTCGTACGCAGGCTGCAGGTGGCTCAGGTTCTGGAAGGATCTGGACAGGCTCAGGTCGTAGGGCTCCGTGGCCGAGGTCAGGATGTTGTTCATCCTCTGGGCTCTCTCTGCGGGACACCAGGGGAGAAAACCATGTCAGGAAGGATGAAACAAACAGGCCCGGACCCCCGTGTGGTGGTCTCTGGACTTGTTTTGTTCCAGCCCACACCGGCGCAGTGACTCTGAGAGCTCGAGGAGCTGATGTAGAAACACAGCAGCTGTTTTCTGCTGCTCTGCGGGGTCTCAGAGGGGCTGGCTTCCTGCCAGGCTGCCTCTGTAAATCACGTCTCCTTATTGACTCGCCTCGTTAAATTAAGATAAAAACAAACATGATGGTTTTAAAAACAAACATGATGGTTTTAAACGGACTTTGTTCAGTTCGTTTGGAGCTGTTCGCAGCGTTGTTGCATGTTTCTGTTCTGTGTCACATGACCACCAACATGTGACACATTTACTGGATCGTAAACTGGGACCAATCAGAAAAGCTTTTGGCTGGAGGCAGCAGGTCTCAGCTGATTATGGACGCTTGGTTTGAAACTCTACAGCGTTTCCTCTGAGTGGGATTAAACTGAGACCCCCAAAATACAACTCTTACAAAGTTACAGTTTTGTGTTTGTGAGATGTGCAGATTACTGTGTGAAGTGTGTCCTTCTGTACGTGGTTCAGCACATCCCTCTACAGTTGTTGTCCAGTTCCAACAGTTTATACATTAAAACGTTCAGCTCCTTCAGGACTTTTGGTTTTTCAGTAATTTATTCTCTTTTGTTCTCAAACTGAACGAAGCTGTCAACGTCCTTAAAATCGTCCAAACTAGTTCAACCTCAGCTGCACTTTATACTTTTTTCTTGTTCTGCCTTTTTTTACTTCTTTGTGCTAAGTTTAGCTTTATTTAGCTTTTTGTTGTTGCTAATATTAGCTTTTTTCTGCTCTTTTCAGCAAATCTGCTCCTTGTTGTGTCTCTATCAGATTCATTTGCTTCTTTCAGCTTTTGTCTGGTAAGTTTAAAGTAAGTTTTTATATATTTTCAGCTAACTTTATCCATTTTCAGTTAAATTTGCCTTTTTGCGATAATTTTAGCTACTTCTTTCATCTGCTTGATTCAGCAAATATGTGATCTTTCTGCTTGGTGCTACATTTGTCTTTTTAGACACTTTTTAGCAATTCTTTTTAGCTTTTTGTGTCTTTTTTACATCAAATTGTGGAAT
>NW_013952897.1:224549-230514 GCF_001266775.1 Austrofundulus limnaeus
TGCTTCATGGAAGAACAACCTCAGATTAGCCTGTTAGCTTTAGCGCCAACGCTATATTGCCTTATATGTATTAGCTCGGCGCTAACAAGCTAAACTGAGCTAAAATAAAGTTTAATGTCACAACTAACCGTGCATCCCTTTAAACTTGACATCTTTTCAGAATTGGACCTACAGGAGTGTTGGGGTCGGGTCAGGGGGATTTTAGCTCCCAGCCAGTTGAGATGGTTTTTGGGCCCATTGTGAGCCTGGTTCTGGTTCTGGTTCTGCTGGAGGTTCCTCCTCTCTCACTTCACCTTCATCACAGTTTCATGTCAGCATGCTGAACGCCTCCGACGGTCCGGTTCAGGGTACCACTCCCCGACACCATTAAAGTTCCTGCCGTTCAGTATTTGGGACGCCCAGTCACGGGTCAGGAGGCCCGCTGGGTGGGAGGAGCAGATTACAGATTACAGATTACAGGAGCAGGTTTAAAAACAGGACCGGACGACGACGGCAGCAAAGAGGACGGAGATCCACAGAACTGAAAAGTGGCRGATCGGAGGAGGAGGAGACACTCAGCAAGTCTGAGGCTCCAGGGGAGCCGATAAAAAGAAACTAMGATTTCAGATCGTGGACTGAAAGGTCCAGGTTTTGTGGCGCAGCAGCTTAAAGTGCAGGAAATAAACTTTAATCTTTACTGTCCTRATGCATCTCAGTAATCCAGGTAAAAAATCAAGAAGAAATAAATTGTATAGGTCTTCTGGACGGGTTCTTCTCTAATGAAACGTTTCGTCTCTCGAGACGAAACGTTTCATTAGAGAAGAACCCGTCCAGAAGACCTACACAATGTTTCTTTTTTATTCTTYACTCTTCATTAAATAAATCTCTATAATCACTTCTACTTGATGAACAAACAAACCCGGCTGAGAACAGAAAGGATTAATGAACGAACAGAAAAGGTTTCAGCCACAGCCGACAAGGAGACTTCGTCCTTGGACCCAGAAAAGCTGTTGTTGAGGTTTAACTCGAGGTCTAAAAGAGCAACTCTTGAATTATGCATGGAGGCCACGAGCTTCTTTAGGAGCTAAACAGACTTCAGAAGTGCAGTTTGAAGAGTTTGATTCGGCTCTGAAAGCTCTCCTCGAACCTTTTAAGTGGCCGGCGAGCACACGCCGCGCGSCGCTAATGCTGCTAAACTTCCAGCCAGACAGAACCGGCTGCAGAGTTTTAAACGTGCAACGTTTTAGTATAAAATATATCTGACTGCCGGTGCTTAATTCAATTAGTTTTCCTTTCAGGGAGACGAGGAAGAAAAGATTCACAGAAAATCACATTTAGAGGAACAGATGAGCTGCTGCCACGCTGATTTGATTTTCAATTACTTGAGTAAACTGCTCTGATTATCAGACACTTTTTCAATTTTCTCATAACACTCCTGTCGACGACACTGAAACGCTGATAATGAGGAGTTTTATTTTGAAAATCCTGACCTGGTTTGGGTGTGAGAGCGGTCAGGTCCAGGTGGCTGTGCTGGTAGTCATGGTGGTGGTTTCCTGTTCGGAGAGAAGAGAAACAAAACTCAGAGCTCAGTTTTTAACCAGGGTTTTCTGCCTTTTGATCAAACTTTATTATTTCGTTCATAAATTGTGGACGAATTCCAACAAAACCAGAGCTCCTWAAACATCTGATTGTTTCTGGTTAAATTTAATGAAGACATCCACACAGAACGCTCCGATGCAGCCGTAATAAACCAGTTTACTCATAAATCAATAACAATAAATGCAAGTTTCAGGTCAGATTTTATATAATTGTTTTCAGATTTCTTGGTTTTTTCTCAGTCATCCAACAGTTTTACATTTTGAAGACATTTTTCAGAGAAGCAGAACCTTTCAGATAGCATTTTTATTAAACAAAAAAAGACATCCAACATGTTGAACAGTATAAAATCCTCACTTTCTGCACAGCCGAGGCCCTGGAAATGTATTTAAAGTGTAACTTACCCCAAAATTAACTTATTTTAGCTGATAAACTGTCTAGAATGTGTCTAAAATGTTATATAGTACTGTTTCTGTGCTAATTTTGATGTTTTTGTGCGTATTTGTTCAAATCTGTAATATTTGGTCTAAAAACGTATTTTTGCTGCTCATATGGGTGGAGCAGTGGTACTGCAGGCTAATTTACATATTGGTTAACGGCTCTCCTCTGTGACGTGTCTTCTCCACAGTTTCATCACAGCAGCTGTGTTCTTGGCAGCAACTTGTACAGATTATCTATAAATTATAAAGATTTGACATAATTTTGCAGGTATACGGACGTATAGAGCAATCTCAGGGATTTTTTCAAGTCTTACGGATATTTTAAAAACCTCATTTTCAAATTTATCTAACATGTCAGAGCCTATAGGATGATTTAAAAAACAAYAAATAACATCAAACAGCCATCTTCCAACCTGTTCTGCTGCTAGAAATAAGTTACTTTTTCCTCTCTCCTTTCCTCCTGCTTCGCAGCAGGCGCTTTCATGTCCGCAGCTGACCCCCCCACCCCGAGTTATCTTTTCTGGGTGGGGGGGTGAGATACACTTTAATATTTGGATTTCTGCACTGACTTCATGTCGGTTTGCTAAAATAATCAGATTCCGTGCTTATGTTCCACAAATACATTAAAAAATAAAAATAATTCTGATGAAAACTTATTATTTAAAGACCAGACAGTGTTGTTTGGAGGATTTTTTCTCCACTTGGTCAAATTTTAAAACCTCTTTCTTTAATAATTTGTGGAGGATGAACCCAGAACTGCAGATATAATAACAATAATAATAAAAAAACACAATCAAAAACCAGGACAAAAGCAACAAATCGCATTTATTGCTTCCTGTTCTTTCACTAAAATAAAGAAAACATTTCGTCCTGTTCGCAGTCTGATCTGCCAAACTCAACTTGTAGCTGGACTTTACCAAACCGGACCGGACTGGACTGAACAGGACTGGACAGGACAGGACTGGACTGGACTGAACAGGACTGGACAGGACAGGACAGGACAGGACAGGACAGGAGAGGAGAGGACTGGACTGGACAGGACAGGACTGGACTGGGCCAAATTTAGTGTGAATACATGAAAAACTGAACTCATCACATGCTGTGAAAAGAACATCCAAAAAAAAAAAAACTTTCCTAAAAGCCAAGAAAGAAAGTCCTGAACACGCTGGGAAACAGTGGAGGAGACGGAGAACAACAGGCAGTATTTATGGTGAGTGAAGACGAGCGACACCTGCAGGTTGTTTCGATGAGCCAATCAGAAGCAGGTGTGATGGCAGCTGAAACAAAGCCGCTCAGGAAACACATTAAAGCTTCAGCTGAGAGCAACAAGCAGACCTTAAAGTGACAGAAAACACCAGAAATCACACCAGACTCCCTCCTGACAGTCAGAACGTGACACGTCAAACACCGACGTGTCCTTTACAAGTCACGCTYTGTAGGTACATTCAAACACAGGGAGCTGGAGAAATAAAAAAACTTCAATTCATTAATTCAACAAAACAGAACACGGCCCGATGTGGCTTTAAATGGATCGATGAGGGAAGAGGCTGCAGCTGTGACAGGTGAAAACACAGAGCAGGTGTGGATGGGCGTGGCTGAGTGAGGAGCAGAGACTACACGCCACATGATGATCCATCTAAAAGATTGATTCGTTTATTCAGAGCCTGATYTTCTGAGCAGCAGAAACAAACTTTAAATTTAAATATTTTTGTTTTTAATCCTCCTGCAGATGATTGAGTTTGTTAAAGATCAGTTTGTTCGCAGCTGATTTTCCCACCGGGTTCATGTGACATTTCTGAGAAACTGAGTGTTTCTCAGAGCCAGATGTAAATACGATGCTGCCTGGATTTATTTCACGTTTTTTAAAATWTATTTATATTTTTTTTCCCAGAACGTGAACACTTGTTAGAGTCTGTTCTATGGAGACGTAATTATAAATCACAGCTTTGGTGCGTTCTGCCTACAGCTGTGTGCTGCTTTCCAATCAAACAGGTTTGATCCGACTGCGACCAGTTACAGCAACATTAAATAAATCTGATTCCTCTGCAGGAACTGTGAGAAACTGGACAGAAAGGGTTAAAACCAGTTAAAAGAACAGTTTTACTGATAACAAACTGGGTTTAATTTAAAACCATCCTGTGCGTCTTCAGATATTTTGCTGACAGGATGGCCCGTCAGTGGAACTGTTACTCCAGGACGCAGCAGCTGACAGGAACCGTGCTACACGGATCAGTGGCGGCGGAGTGGGCGGAGCCGTCACGAACGAGGCGARCGCTGGCGGGTTCCAGCCGGCGGGCCGAGGGGATCCCACTGTGACCCAGATCCATGTTAAACGCCTGGTTCTGCTGACGGACCGACGCTCCACGCTCTGTCATCGTGTTGGCAGAGTGTGAGGTTTCATGTGGGACAGATCACCTCAATGTGTGTGTGTGTGCACGATGAAGAACACATCATCCTCACTTTTCAGCTACTTTAAAGTGCCTGTGACACCGGATTTTTGTAATAAGCATGAATGCATTTTTGTAAAGTTAACACTGATAACATACTGCTAAAACATCATGTTGCTGAGATGAACAGTTGTTGAGATATTTGTATGTGAAGAAACAGGAAGTGATGTCAAAGGGGAATGTCTGCATGTGAACAGAGCGTTACGACATCGGYTAACAACCCAGACTGTAGAAGAATCTGATGTTTTAGATTTAGATTTGATCAGAGATAAAGAAGAGTCAAAGTGAAAATWATATTGTTCCAAAAAWMAAAGACGAGKGAGTTTTCTTTCCTAAAGAGTTCCCCTTTGATGTCACTTCCTGTTTTACTTTGGCTGAGGCAAGATCAAAAGAAAATRAGCCAGTTATGAGACAAAATGAATAAAATTGTGCGGATTATGCCCAGTTTCTTACATATATAGATGTTTTCTTTGACTTTTTGTAATTGAATGCATGTCACAGGTACTTTAACCCTTAAAGTCCTCGTGCAGCAGGACACTTAAATAACTTATTCAAAGAATGTGGGCGATGCTCCTGGAAGATGTCAGAAAGTTCACTTGGTTTGACGTTTGTTTTTGAACTCCCACAGCTTCCTCAGAACATCACAGAACCCCCCGGTGGTGTGGAGGGAAACATGTTATTCAGGGTTCATGATTTGGAAACACACAGCTATGGTTTAATAACACACAGGATCGAGATATGAATTCCTCGCCACGACGGCCACATCGTCTAACGTTAAAACACCAGGAGGGGAAAAAAGAGGCTGTAAACAAACATGACATCAGGCAGGTCAATCATCTTTTCGTTAAACACGATGAGCAGATAACTGCAGATAAAAGCTTGAAACTAACCTAAAAATGTAAAAATATAAGAAAGCAAGAAGATGGGATAACTGCAGAAATAACAACAAGCAAACAAAAAAACCAAAACGACAGACTGATGAGAAGAGTGGCTGCAGCTGTGCCAGGTGAAAGRAGACAGGTGTAGATGTATGGCACAATATAAGGGCCAAAATTAAGACTTTTGCACAACCAGCAGTTGTTACATCCTTGTGGCAGGAGGCTATATCTATTCCTAAACCAGCTATTGATCTGATTAATGATTGGCCAGCACCGCTAACTGAGCAGCTGGAGCTGGCCAATGAGAAGGAGACTGTTAGTTTATGTTAGCATCAGAGAGGCTAGTGACTAGCATGGATGAGCTGGCATTAGCATTGGAGAGGCTAGCGACTAACATTGATAAGCTGGTGTTAGCACTGGAGAAGCTAGCGACTAGCATGGATAAGCTGGTGTTAGCACTTGAGAGGTTAGCAACTAGCATGGATAAGCTGGTGTTAGCATTTGAGAGGTTAGCAACTAGCAAGCACAAGTCGGCGTTAGAACTGGAGAGGCTAGCTTCTAGCATGGATAAGCAAGAAAACTTTCTCAACAAAAATGATTGACATACAAAACCTCTAAGCAACAT
>NW_013952897.1:230655-233892 GCF_001266775.1 Austrofundulus limnaeus
AGCTGGTGTTAACATTTGAGAGGTTAGCGACTAGCATAGATAAGCTGGTGTTAACATTTGAGAGGTTAGCGACTAGCATGGATAAGCTGGTGTTAGCATTTGAGAGGTTAGCGACTAGCATGGATAAGCTGGTGTTAGCATTTGAGAGGCTAGCAACTACCATGGATAATCTGGCGTTAGCATTGGAGAGGATAGCAACTAGCAAGCACAAGTCGGCGTTAGAACTGGAGAGGCTAGCTTCTATCGTGGATAAGCAAAAAAACTTTCTCAACAAAAATGATTGACATACAAAACCTCGAAGCAACATGCACTTCCATTCTAAGCTTGTGTTAGCACTGGAGGCTAGCTACTAGCATGGATAAATTGGCATTAGAATTGAAAACGCTTCCAACTAGCATGAATGAGCTGGTGTTAGCATTGGAAAGGCTAGCAACTAGCATGGATAAGCTGGCATTAGCATTGGAGAGGTTAGCCACTAGCATGGATAATCTGGTGTTAGCATTTGAGAGGTTAGCGACTAGCATGGATAACCTCGTGTTAGCAGTGGAGAGGCTAGCGACTAGCATGGATAAGCTGGTGTTAGCACTTGAGAGGTTAGCAACTAGCAAGCACAAGTCGGCGTTAGAACTGGAGAGGCTAGCTTCTAGCATGGATAAGCAAGAAAACTTTCTCAACAAAAATGATTGACATACAAAACCTCTAAGCAACATGCACTCCATTCTAACAGCAGCTTATCCATGCTAGTCAATAGCCTTTTCGATGCAAACACCTATGATATACCTCCTGCTACAAAGACGTAGCACCTGCTGGTTGTGCAGTACTTTTAACTCTGGCCCTCGTACCATACAGATGTGCATTACAGGCTGTCTGGARAATAAGAACTAAGCTAAACAAGAATCAATAAATCATGGTTTTAATTAAAGGCTTTCATTAGTGTTTGGGCAGAAATCAAACTTCATTTTTGTTATTTTCTTTTTGCTTGATTTTGTTTGCTGCATTTTTAATTTCATGCTCTCATCCTGATTATGATTTATCTCTTTGCTCATTAAATCATCKTTTTTGTCTACAAATAAACAACCTTTCTAAAAAAAAAACACAACACAACAACGGAGTGAGTTAATCTTCCACGTCAGAAACTGCAGCTGGGAGACACTCAGACGTTTTGAAATGCTGGACGAGTCTGAACATTTGGAACATTTCCACGTGTGGGGGACAGGAAGCAGCGATCCGCCGCCTCTCTGAGCCAAACTTCAGCGCCGGCCGGCGTCTCGGGGAGCCCCGCCTCTCCGACTCAGTGAATTACTAACAAGGACAAGCACAGATTTATCTGATGTCTTCTCCGATATTTCAGAAGTAACATCACACAAAGCTGCCGTTATCCTTGCTGTGGATCATCGGACTCCRTGGATCTGCAGGCTGAGAGCAGGACGCCTGGAGGAGGTGGGGCTTCGAAAAGAAAAATCCTGTAAAGTTTTCCACAATCAAACCTACAAGAAACTAAACAGAAACAGATCCTGAGTTCATTCGTGGAATTTATCTGTTCACTGCTTCAGATTTAACATTAAAAACCAAAACAAAACTGTAACAATCATAAAACCTTTTTTTTCCGGCTGCTCCCTCCGAGGTCACCACAACAAGCAAACTCACAGGAAGAACCTTYTCTGATGCAACCTGGGCTCAAAGCTGCAGCTTCAGCATCACAGACCCACAGAGCTGCTGCAGCCCCTTTAACAACACGTCACGTCACTTCTGTCACGTAAAGACTCACTTCCTGTTTAAATGTTTCTGCTGTGAAGTCTGAGCTGCAACTASTATGAGAGATATGACATGTTGATTTGAGTCAAACAAAACAAAAAATAATGGTGTTTTTTTTTTTCAGGGGGCGGGGCTAGAAGGGAGTCACCTGATTGGCCACCCCAGGTGCCACTCCCAAATGAYTGACAAGTGGCTTTGTACGTGGCATTTCAAAGATGGATATTTAATGAGAAACTGTTTTTGTTAGCTGGGTTAGATTTAATAAAGTATTGTTTTTTGGTTACAGCTACACTAATTTCCAGCTTTTGTAAAACTAGCATTAGCATTAGCAATTATCTTAGTTGGGACTAATAATCGTTTTTTTATCGTAGCTACGATTACTCAAAATTTCAGCTAAATATTCTTAAAACAGTTTAATAAGAGTCACTTGAAGTTAGCTGTGGCGGCCATCTTGAWTTTTTAAATTCAGAGGAGTTTTATTTATTTGCGTGTGCCCCTCTAAAAAAACACATTGGTCACCCCCTGGGCCACCCCATGTAAAAATGTCTAGCTCCGCCCCTGTTTTTGTCATTATGACCTTGTCCAGTTGCAGTATTTGGCCTTTTTGACCCAACACGTTTGGGGTCAGGCTTTTATTTTTGCGGGTCAGGAGCTGAAAAGTGGATGTTTGCAGCTAATTGCAGCGGTTGTTTGGGTTCATGGTAACTGTTGATCAGCGGRCTGATGAAGTGATTAAATGAAGGAGAAAACGCAGGCGCCACTAACTGGAAAATAACAACCGAGATCGTTTAATGACTTTGTAATTATGAGTCAGGCTCTGCTGCTCGCTGGCATTTAACCGAACGCTGATGTTTACATCGTTTTAGGAACAGATTCCACTTCAGCTGATCTGAGTTCAGCTTTTTGTTTCCGAACAGCTCAGTCAGGTGTCGGGAGAACGCAGGCGAGATTTTACTCGTTTCTGCTTCAGTGATTCAGCGTTTTTTCCTGCTGTCTGTCACTTCCTGGCGACAGAGTTTGAGTTCCTGACGGATCTGAGGGAGTTCAGCTTTTCCTCCTCCTCCAATCAGAACGCAGAGTGAGGAGAAGCGGGCCAGCTGGCCCAGCTTTGCACAGACTTCCACCGGAGGCCCCCCGAGGAAGAGGATCTTTGTTTCTCCAGTATTGATTAAGGATCGTATGTTGCACGTCTGACAGGCTTCTTCCAGCAGGCTGTTGTTTTCCACTCTCAGCCTGACCTTGTGACTCCCTAACTGGAGCAGGACAGAGCCCAGCAGGCCACCAACACAACAATAAACAAAGAAACACTGAAATATTGCAGCGTTTTTGAGCCAACATGAGTTTTAGACTTTTTTAAAATCCAAAATGTGGGATATTTTTCTTTTTAATCTGAACTAAATTGTACAGATCTGTAAAGGGCTCGACACACGGGAGGCGACGTCGCTCTCTCTCCATTCATTTCCTGTGGAGCCTGTGCGGTGA
>NW_013952897.1:234173-236067 GCF_001266775.1 Austrofundulus limnaeus
AGCTTTGTGGGAATTTATTGGAACCAGGGTGAAGTTTATGGTAAGTTTTTCCTCATAAAACTGTATCTTGATGTGTGTTTGTTTTTCAATATCATTAGCGTTGCAAGATTTGTTTAGTTTACACGTCCGTAATGCACACCCTCCCTTCAGAGTCAAGAACCAATCAAATTTCGTGAAGACAAGCGACCTGAAAGAGCGCGATTCACAACGCTGCAATCGCTATCGCGTCCCGTGTGTCGGGTTTCACCCTGGCTGCGATGACAGCCGTTAATCGCTCTAGTTTGTCGCTCCCCGTGTGTCGAGCCCATCAGGCATATTTAGTTTCAGAAAAGGGGCGGAGCTTRTTCAGAAGCAGCATCAATCTGTAGCCGAGAGGATCTTTTAATTTTCAGTGGCTCCTCTTTAAAAGCCGTGTTCCCTGCCTCCTGACTAATGTGTGCTGATTACAAACATAATTACATCTATTTCCATATAAATGTGATTGATCCTTGTCCCACCGAGTTCAGCTTCTTTTAGCTGCTCGCCTCAGATCTGGTCGGGRACCATCCATAATATTTGTCTCCTCGTTCTGAAGTCGCCTAATTAAATGATCATTTGTGACAGTAAACAGTGAGGCTGATGGTGATTAAGAGTGGCTGAACACTGAGAAGCATTAGGTGTTAAAGAGACGCCRCCGCTGTATTTATCAGGAGCYGTGTGATTAATTAGACCTCACAGTSGGATCAGACTGAACCTCAACACTGTGGGACTTTCTGCTACTAATGTCACGACCAACAAAAACAATTTGAAAACAAAAAGAGAGTTTTTTTWAAATAAATGGCACAAAACTCATTAAGGTCTTGACTGGGATTCAGAGATATAATCAGAGTTCTGCTCCGGCGTCCTGCCGAGCTTTTTAATTCCTCCACGCYCGTCCTGAAGCTCCTGGCTGGAGGTGTTGGGAACATTTGCTCCCCCTCCGTTGCCTCGTGTCAAACATGCCCTGTGGTCAGGTTGCACCTCAACAGGTACGCAGTCAGACTGCTCATTAAAAGCCTGGCTCGGAGCCGGCGGAGGGTTTGACCGCGGGCCGGAGCGAGCCTTCGTTTCCTTTGAGAGGCTGTAATAATCCTGACACAACCTCTGACCTGCAGAGAGCAGCTGCAGGACAAACGTTTTCTGGAAAGAAACCAAATCAAACGAGAGAAATTGCATTTAAAAATGCTAACGTGAGTGCCTACTGCTGAAAACTTCAGCTGAAAGCTGCRGAAATGGAGCTGAAAAGGTTTAATAACAAAACTATTAATGCAAGTTCAATCTGAAAAGCTGAAAGAARCAGAAAACTGTTTAAATTTGCAAAAAAATAGAAGAAAAAGCTAAAATTAGCATAAAACAAGCTAAAGGTAGCAGACACAAGTTGAAAAAAGCACCTAGATGAACTGGGTATAAAAATGTAACTAACAGAAAAAATATACAAAAAATTGACATTTTGTTGCAAAATATCTAAAACATCTCATAAAACAGTTAAAATGTAAATTCTTAAATTAGCACAAGGAAGCATAAAGCACACAGGTTTACTGAACTAATTAGAAAAAAGCTAAAATAGCCACTAAAATGTGACTTTAGCTCAAAAAAGATAAATGCTGCTAACAGCTGAAAATTAGCTAAGATTGCAGCAAATAGCTGAAGACGGCTTTTCAGTTCAATAAAACTTTATTGATCCTAAATGGAAATTACAGAAAGCATCTGTAAGAAGCATAAACTGTTAAAAAATATGAAATTGTTTAATATGAAGACAGTTTGTTGTTCTGGAAAGTTTCAATGTTTTGTTTTGTTTTAACTGAAGATCCTTATAGTTTCTATATGTGAGAAAAAAGGGGCAGATATTATAAGATTGTTTTCTTCTCTCTACCAC
>NW_013952897.1:239957-242767 GCF_001266775.1 Austrofundulus limnaeus
GTGATGTGAAAAAAGTGTTTCCATTGATGTTTTGTGAAAAACATCAATTTCAATACGACTGAAAAACCACCTCATCCTAGCACAAAAACATTTTGTCAAAAAACTTTTTTTTTTCTAAATTGACGTGTTTCCATTGAGCAAATTTATTTTCAAAATTCTAATTTGTGCATTTTCATGGTCACTGGAAACACAGCTACAGTTGATTTTGACACTAAAACGAGTAAAATTATCTCTGAAACTGGCTATAGAGTACATTTTACACTATTTTGAGTGGGATTAAATACATGAAACAGAGTTAAATTCAACTGTATAGGTGTTAAAATGACTGTTTTTAATGTGTAGCCATCAAATACRATGTTCAAATTTCACCTAGTTATATCTGCGACGCCGGATCTGATGAGTTTTTCCTCTCCAACACCCGCCTGCGCCGGGTTAATGTCAGATTCTGAGGCAGCGAATAGGAAGTGGAGTGGTTTCTGCACTTTGTGTGTGTGTTTCGCTCTGCTTGTGTAATTAGCAGTCAGTCCTGCAGTCTGAGCGGTGGGTGGTGTTTTGAATGAAGGAGCTGACAGCTAACCACTGTGCGCACACAGAGGGTGTAAAAAGACCTCCCTGAGAACTAAATCAATTAACTCGCCTCATAAAAGAGCCCCGCTCTCCACTGTGGGTGGAGGCTTGTTATTATCCTGATGCATCTTACATGTTTACCCTCCAATCAGACTGCCAGGAGGAGACAGGTTCTTCACTGGATTTATAGAAAAACTGTTTATTATCAATCAAATTATTATTGTTGATTCATTTGATCTAAAGCACTTCATTTATCTGACACAYGTCTAAATGTTGATGCTACATTAGCTAGCCTTTTAGCTAACGTTTTGCTTCATTTCACTGAAGCAACTCAGCATTTACACAAATTATTTAACAAAATAAAAGCATTCTTTAGTCACTGTCCATCATTTAGTTAATAGCTTTTATCACAATTTTCATTTCATATGCACTCACACAACAAACACACAAATACACAAAAAAAAAAAACAGTTTTGACTAATAGTGTTCTATTTATCTTAGTAGCAGTGCATCCTTCAGTGCAGGCAAACAAATAAAAACTAAAATGTGTCCCCGTGGACATCAGTGAGGTTTAGTTTCTGTGAGTGTTTGAATCCGGTCCTGTCGGATCGACAGCTCAGCAGAACMGTCATTCAAAGTTTAAAYGAGTCACAAAAAGTTGGAATTTCAATGACTGAACTTGTTTTTTTTTTTTTACATCTTTAACAGTTTTTACACAAATAAAGCTCAACTAGCAGGGTTTTACCACAGAATATTTAATCTACAGGGCCACCTTTCTGTATTTTTTTAACAGTTCATTGAAACAAACTGACTTCAGAGGAGTAACGTACAGATTTGTGCACAATCAGTGAATGCATAGTTTTGTTTATTTTGCTATATTTGTCCGGCTTATAAAACTGTTCTGCTGGTTTCCATAGGCTGATTGTGGGATGGTCCATTTGGATCCAGAATCAGATGAATGCAGCCAGTCGGTGAGATGATATCATGGTTTTGTTCATAGATTACTGGTAAAAATGTGTAGTTTTGATTATATGTAATCTGTAACTATCCATGAATATTAATTAATAGTGTTCTGGTTTAAAGCCTGGAGAGGAAGCTTGCTCGTGAGGATTGTTGTATGGYGCGGTATGAGGGCCAAAATTAACACTATTGCACAACCGGTGGTCGCTACATCCTTTTAGCAGGAGGCTATATCTATTCTTATGGCGTTAGCATCAGAGAGGCAAGCAAATAGCATGTCAAGGYTAGTGACTCACTGGATTTCCAACTCGTTCCACTGTCCATTGGCATGGATAAGCTGGCATTAGTATCGGCGAGGCTAGTGAGTAGCATGCCCAGTCTGCTTACCTACTGGTGCCAGCCTGTCCAATGCCAGCTTATCTATGGTAGTTGCTAGCCTCACCAATGCCAACGCCAGTTTATCCATGCTAGTCACTGGCCTCTCTGATGCTAATGCCAACTTAGCCATACTAGTCACTAGCCTCTCTGATGCTAATGCCAACTTAGCCATACTAGTCACTAGCCTCTCTGATGCTATCACCATCTCATCCATGCTAGTCACTARCCTCTCCGTTGCTAAAACCATCTTATCCATGCTAGTCACTAGCCTCATGAATGCTAATGCTAGCTTATCCATGGTAGTTGCTAGCCACTCTGATGCTAATGCCAGTTTATCCATGCTAGTTGCTAGCCTCTCCAATGCCAAAACCAGCTTATTCATGCTAGTCGCTAACCTCTCTGATGCTAATGCCAATTTATCCATGCTAGTCGCTAGCCTCTCTGATGCTAATGCCAGTTTATCCATGCCAGTCGCTAGCCTCTCTGATGCTAATGCCAGTCTATCCATGCTAGTCGCTAGCCTCTCTGATGCTGATGCCAGTTTTTCCATTCTAGTCGCTAGCCTCTCTGATGCTAATGCCAACTTAGCCATACTAGTTACTAGCCTCTCTGATGCTATCACCATCTCATCCATGCTAGTTACTAGCCTCTCAATGCTAATGGCAGCTTATACATGCTAGTCACTAGCCTCTATGATGCTAATGCCAGCTTATACATGCTAGTCACTAGCCTCTATGATGCTAATGCCAGCTTATACATGCTAGTCAATAGCCTCTCTGATGCTAACACCAGCTTATCCATGCTAGTCAATAGCCTCTCTGATGCTAACACCATCTCATCCATGCTAGTCACTAGCCTCTCCGATGCTAACACCATCTCATCCATGCTAGTCACTAGCCTCTCCG
>NW_013952897.1:245186-246234 GCF_001266775.1 Austrofundulus limnaeus
CACACATACACACATACACACATGTATATATATGTCCCATGTATCTCTTGATACACAGGCTCTCACATTTTCACATAAATGTTAATTTAATTGAGTAAAATGCACAACAAAAAGCATATTTTTATGATTCTTCCTCTATTTTTYCATCATGATTAAACCAACAGGTGATCTGGACATATTTCAACTCAAATGATTGTCTTCAGGGTTCAGTTCAGTGCTTTTTATCTCCACTGCACAGCAGCCTCTACAAAGATCCAGGCAGGAAATCAACAGCTTTTTGCCAACAACCGAGGGTGAAAATGTAAATTGAATAATTTCCAGAGTTGTTGATTAGAAGTTTGCGACATAATGAGGCTCCATTACGACCCGCCTGGYGCCTCTTTTGCTCCTGACGGGAACCCAGACCCATTATCACCCCGGCAGATTAAAACAATCTGCAGCAAACATTTCACGTTCGTGTTTCATCTCCAGCGAGAGCCTGATGAATGAAACCCGGCTGGAGCTCATCATCCGACACCGACCGGCCCCAGAACGGAGCAGAGGTGCTTCCGTCAGGGCGAGGAGAGGAACACAAATAACACAACGCAGATAACACAACGCAGAGGGGGAGATGAGCTCAGATGATAAGCTGCTAATTAAATTCCTCCAAAAGCCATTAAAATGACTCCAGTGCTGTTGGAGCAAAGGGTTACTGTAATTGCATTCATTCATCTAAAGCGCATCAAATAATAAAGCTGAAAATGATGGAGTCACTGCTGGTTCACATCGTTACATCAGACCTCCCCTGCCTTTATTTWTTTTTTTATTTTACACATGCATGCTTTATAAGCCAAGTCTTCATGTGATTTTTATAAAAWAAACAGTGATCCAGATCTGTTTGATGTAGAAGACAGATGTATAATTTATAAAGCTGTGTGTGCTGCTACTCTACTTCCTTCTGCAGAAAGACCAGTGTTTATTGGTTGTTAAAGGAAAATGTGGGGCATCCTGCTGGCACAACAATCCAGGACGTTTTACTTTTTCTTTCTTTATTTATTTTTTTAGTTTT
>NW_013952897.1:247432-250027 GCF_001266775.1 Austrofundulus limnaeus
ATTTTATACTACTTCTGTGATATTACTACTACTTCTACTTCCTGTTATCTTCTTCATCATCGTCTTTTTCACCAGTAGAAACAGCTGGTTGTTGATCACGTGACTCCTGTGATGTGAAAAAAGTGTTTCCATTGCAGTTTTGTGAAAAACACAAATTTCAACACGACCGAAAAACCACCTCATCCTAGCGCAAAAACATTTTGTTGAAAACGTAACTTTTTTCGAAATTGACGTGTTTACATTGAGCAAATTTATTTTCAAAATTCTAATTTGATCATTTGCATGGTCAATGGAAACACAGCTTATTGTCTTTTTCTGATAAATGACCTACTTTTCATTTCTTTTTTATTTTATTTGTTTTCCTGCAACACGTTGGGCCTAGTTCAGCGAAGCTGCGCTGCGGCTGCCTCCGGCTCCTTCCTGCGGTCCGACACTTGAGCTCGAAGAGGAAAACCAGGCGAACTTGAGAAGGAGATAAGGGCAAACGAAGCCGTGTGGGAAGTCCTAAAATACCTCTTTAACTAGGGCAGAGCAGGAAGCTGGGGGTGTCGCACGCAGCACCCAGAACCTGTCCACGCCGGAGAGGACGCCGCTTACATAAAGAGACACGCGGCGCCCGCAGGAGCCCGCTAAACTGGAGCTCCTGATAATGGAAAAGGGGGGGCTCCTGGCGAGGGGCCTCACTGTGATCGGGGGGGTTTTGAATCATTATTCCTCACCTGCTGCAAGGTGACCCAGATGACTGAGCGGGTCCTGGATTAACTCCTGCTCTGAGTTTCAGCTCTGCAGCGTTTTGAAACAACAGACGCTGAAAGATTCATGGTCTCCAGGTTTGCAGCCATCCGTTCTCCTGATGAGCTCCTCGCTCAGGGATTAGTCCAGCCTTGCATATTGTTCAGAGTAAACTGGTGTCTTTCAAAGCTTGCAGCAGTCCGTCCTGCAGCCGTAATGAAATCCAGTAATGAACTGGCCGCACACAGAACTCTAGGCTGTAAAGTGTTGCACTATGCAGGCCACATTTGTCACCATTACAGTCAATATTTGGTGACGGCCACAAGATGAATGTTGCCCCAGGGAGCAATGAGAGAAGCTTGTTCTAATTTAACGTGAGTCATGAGAGTGTGTGTGACTCCTGTTGGCCCAGGTAATAGTCTGGTTCATGCAGTCCACCAGCAGATACACTGTGACCTCGCCTTCATGCACCGCTCCATACGTACTGCATCATAAAAACAAAGTGAGAAGAAAATAAAAGGGTTTTAAAACAACCAAATGTTTAGGGTTCTGGGTAATGTGTTGTGTTTCAGAGGCAGCACCGACCCAGATACCGGTGGTCTCTGGAGACCACCGCTCCACACAGAATCAATTTATCTAATTGGATATTTTAACTGGGATTGCATTGCTCTGTAACTGAACGGTTCTTCAGGCTCACTTCACGCAGGATTACAGCCCTCTGCTGCCGGGGGTCCGCCCGGGATCGCAGAAAATTAGAAACCCCTCATTCAGTGTGACGGCAATCATGATGCTGTTACACTTTTAGCACTCGAAAAACAGGATTTTTTATTTATTTTTTCCCCGAGACGCCCTCCGGTGCTTCCTCTGAGCAGCTCGTTGCCATGACAACGCCACCGCAGATGCAGACAATCGCACCACGCCCCGGGGAGGGGGGGGGGGGGGTCCTCGACTCGACCCTCAGACTCTGAGTCAGGATGCAGCTGGAGGACACGTCGACCTCATCCGCCCCGTTAACTCTGCGTCAATCACGCGTGAATCGTTCGAACCCTAAAGGAGCCATGCTTTTATTTTGAAGGCGAGTGGCGCGGCGCTTATTGCAGTGTGGCTGCTCGATCCGTCCCATCAGCTCGTGAGCTAAATGATAGACTGGACGCGCTCGATGTAGGAAAAAATACTGAAAAGTATTTATTTCTACTTAGTTTTAAAGGTGTGTTACATTATATTCTGTAAACAGTTTTAATATTGTTTACATTTTGATTAATAAAATATAGATTTACGATGTGTACATAGTTATTTATAATGACGTACAAACTATTTTCTAGACCAGTCATTCCCACTGTGGGTCCTGAAAATATTCTCTGAATAAATTACACCAAAAAATTGACAACTAACAATTTTTTTGCCTTTGTTGTTACAAAAGAACAACATTTGTGTACTTAAAATGGACAAAAATAGTGTACTAAATGTGACCCATCATATCGAAATAAGGAGTCAAATTTGGTCAAACCTAACTACATTTTCAGATTCCTGCTTTAAAAACTACACTTTGAATTGTTCCATAAGTAAATCCATATACATGATGTAATTTGTCTTGTTGGTTACAATAATACATAAATCTTAGGTCTGAATCCTAATTTAATGTAATTTTAATGAAGAATTTTTGATGTCCATAAAGAGAAAACCTTAAATTAAATTTGAATATTGAAATTGCCCAGCTGAAAAAAGAAACAAAACATTTCTAGCTCACGTGGAAAATCTCAAAATTTTAGGGCGTTTTTTCCTCAAAATCAGGTTTCGTGCTTCAAAAAATATTTAGTATTATATTTCAGACAGTTTATTTAAATGATACATTGATAAGGTATT
>NW_013952897.1:250207-251699 GCF_001266775.1 Austrofundulus limnaeus
TGGTGTCACGTGATGTTCCTCAAAATCAGGTTTCGTGCTTCAAAAAATATTTAGTATTATATTTCAGACAGTTTATTTAAATGATACATTGATAAGGTATTAATTCATTATGTTTTGACAAAATGTAATTTTTGCAAACATTTAAATCAAAACACTACCTGCCTGTTTTCTCCATAAAACACTTTTAATCTTCATTTCTATCTGATGGGTCACAAATAAACTAGCTCTTATTTATCTGACGTGAAAACGATGTTTATCAACCGACAGTAGCTGGGGGAACAGGTCTGTGCTGCTGGCATTTTATGGGTCGAAAGCTGAAAGGTTTGGGAACCACTGCTCTACACAATCATGTTATAACTTATCTTAGTTTTATTGTTTTACTGGAATAAAAACTTACATCTGTTGCAAACGTTGCCTTTTCTATGAATCATTGCAGGTGATGACAGACCGACATCGAATGAATTCTGTCATCAGTTTAGCGAAATGCTACATGCTAAAAACGGTGCTTCAGGGACAGAACGGATCAGGCAGCCACATGCAGACGTGTTATAAAAGAGACRAATCAGAAGATTTTATAACAAGATTTAAACATCCAGGAGTGAAGCAGTTAAGAACGTTTCATATTTTAGCACTAAGAGTTCGGCGCTGGTTGGTGGTCATTAAAGCCGACTCATCCRGGCAGCAGGACCTGATTTACATATTTACTGAAATCTGCAGACTAATTGAAGCGTGCGCGAGCGGTTACTATAGATATTTTAAGGCAYGAAGGGATATCAAAGATTAATGAACAAAGGAGTTTTTTTGATGAGCTGAGGAAGGCTTTATATAAATCTCAGATAACTCAATTAAGACAGTTTCTCCCGACCGCTCACTTTCCACTCAGACTGATGAAAATATCCCGCCGGTAACGTCTTTCACGGCCAGTCTAAGACACAACTCTTCTTTGAATTTGAACGTCATCTTGGTTATTTTCCAGTGTCTGACGGCCGCAGCATATTTTACCCGTTGGGACACATGACTGGCCTATTTTCTTTTGAACTTGGCTCGGCAAAAAGGAAACAGGAAGTTATATCAAAGGGGAACTCCTTTAAGAAAAATAACTCACTGGTGTTTGTTTATTGAAACATTATAATTTGAACTCTGATTCTTTTTTTGTTTCTGGATGATAGCGACTCTAAATAATCTAAAACACCAGATTCCTCTGCACAGTCGGGGCTGTTGAGCATTTTAGCTTCTTTGACATCACTTCCTGTTCCTTCACACAAAAATATCTCAACAACCGTTCATCTCAGCAGCATGAAAATTACAGGGGATTCTGATGTTATCAGTCCATGAAATGGACGTTATTATCAGTCCCATACAATGGCTTCAGAGGGTCCCTACTGTACCTTCTAGGCTTCAGACTGTGCCGACAGTGCCTCCTAGTGTTTTAATATATCAATGACAATGAATGTGTAAATAACCAAAACATCCATCCATCCATCCATCCATC
>NW_013952897.1:252710-254571 GCF_001266775.1 Austrofundulus limnaeus
GCCTTCTAGGCTTCACACTGTGCCTACAGTGCCCCCTAGTGGGTTAATATATCAATGACAATGAAAGTGTAAATAACCAAAAGAAATTTAAAAATTTTTTTTGTGTCCATGTCGAACTCGAGCCCTGGTCTCCTACGCTCTGGTCCGACACTCTACCCATTGCCCTATTGAGAGGCCACAATATACATTCATCGGTTAGTGCTAACCATGTCATCTGCTCTAAGGTTAACGTTGGTGGCTTTAAGCCTCATATTAACCAGTTTTTTTATGCCTCATATTAACCAGATAGTGGTTTTATGTCTCATATTAACCAGATAGTAGCTTTATGCCTCATATTAACCAGTTTTTTATGCCTCATATTAACCAGATAGTAGCTTTATGCCTCATATTAACCAGTTTTTTTATGCCTCATATTAACCAGTTTTTTTATGCCTCATATTAACCAGATAGTGGTTTTATGCCTCATATTAACCAGCTGACATTCAGAAGCCATTCTATGGGATGGGGAACCTGCTAACCTGCACAGGTGGGGCATTCAGAAGCCATTCTGGGGGACTGATAACACCTAATAACGTCCATTTCATGGATGATAACATCCAAAGCGGGAGAAAATTATTTTGTAACATGCTCTCAGTGCTATCGTTCCAAAAAATAAAATAAAAAATTTGATGTCACAGGCACTTTAAGCTTTCCTCTGCATCAAAGTGAAGTGAAAATCCTCTCTCCATCCAGGGTGGGGGCACCGCCTGCAGGAACGGTTAATTCTGCATCGCTGTTTTCACTCCAGCCAGTTTGCTGATACATAAACTAATAAAGGTGAAAAATGGGTCTGTAGTTCGGTCCTGTTTGGTGCTTTAGAGCTGAATTATTGGATCAAACTTCAGGGAACGAGCTGCTTCGTTACCTTGGGAGAGTTTTTTCTTGCATCCAGATATGTTTTAAGCTAATTTCAGGTTGGATTAAATGTTTCTACGAGGTAGAGCAATGAGACAAGTCCAGACAGAAACAACATATAATGCATTTTATTCTCTGCAGCAGCATCTTTAAAAGAATAAAAACTCCTGAATCATTCAGGTTTTTTTGAGAATCCTGCAGCATCTCAGAGTCCATGCTGGACATTAAGATGCACCTGCAGCACGAGGCTTGTGTGCGTATCACACCCCTCATGTCTCATATCTAACCTCCTCCTCCACTTCTGCACTACAGGAAACCTCATCAACAACAAATAAAGAAAGAAAGWAAGAGGTGTTGCCATGGCTGCACAGTAAAGACCAGCATGCCGATGTTTCTCATGAATTGTAAAGAAGCATCTGAATATTTTAAACTTACTTTTCATAGTGATGTCACAAAGTGTTTTATGGAAAAAAAGAAGAGTTTAGTCAAATGGATGTTGACAAGAAACACGACAAAAAGAGAGCGATAAACGTACTTTTTTTTTTTTCAAACCACTTTCACAGATAAAGGAGGGATGTGAAGGTAGAGACTTAATGCGCCGGAGTTCAGTCAGGAGAAAATGCCCCGTGACAGCTTTAATGGAAAAGACTCCATCTTTGTCACAAGCTGTGGTCTGGGAATAGTAAGCAGGCCGCTGTCTGATGCTGAGAGGCTTTCAGCAGCTTCCAGAGCCACGGCTGCGTTTAAACTAACTACGTACAAATACTTTGTTACTGTACTTTACTAGAATTTGTGGGTATCTATACTTTACTTGAGTAATTATTTTTCAGCCTACTTTTTACTTCTTACATTTTTAAAAAAGTCAACAAGTATAAAGTTGTTACTTTTATTTCATTTTTACTTGTTTTCATTGCAGCTTGTTGTTGTAAAAAATAAAAACTATCCATATAAACTGAGCCTCCTAGAT
>NW_013952897.1:260103-262183 GCF_001266775.1 Austrofundulus limnaeus
GTCAAGACGTGTTTTTAAATATTATTTTTGTCATAAAAAACGTGAAATAAACATGAACCTACAGCGGGTCAATTAGTTCTTCAAATGTTACCTTTAAGTTAATTTTATTGTTTTGTGATATTAATAATGCTAATATATTGATATCTTTCTATTTTTGCTTCTGTTTAGCATCGTCACAGTTGCTAGGTGACAAGACGTACGCCGGGGTGGAGGAGAGGCTAGACCGTCCAAATTCACAGCCTCTTTTTTTCCGGTCTTCCCGGTCTACCAAGGACCCGGCCCACCTCGACGGGGTGGTCTGGGTCCTCCGGAGGACCCGGCCTGTCGTTTTGGACAAAGCATTTAAAACACTTTTAGCTAAAAGTTGGTGTGGTGGTAGCTAAAGGATCTCCATCACATACTGAAGCCAAATCAAAAATCCAAGATGGCCGCCATAGGCTAAAGTTTGGTGTGGTGGTAGCTAAAGGATCTCCATCACATACTGAAGCCAAATCAAAAATCCAAGATGGCCGCCATAGCTAAAAGGAATAAGTTACCAAACTCTGACATTTTTAGCCATATTGAGTTGAAATCTGGTGTGGTGGTAGCCAAGAGTAAAACCTCAAAACATGTTGAAAATAATCCTGATCAGTTTCTCCAGGAAGTATTATATTAATCATTAGTGTCTTTTTTTAGACCTGTTCTGTAATTTTACAGAAACTAAACTGAGGAATGTTTGAGAAGCTTTAGAGTGAAAATCTGTTGCTGATTTTTTTGTAACATGTTAAAGTCTTYTAGCTGCGTGATTAAATGACACAACGAGTCCAGGTGAAATAAACAGGAGGCGGTGCAGAGTTAAAGGACGGCGCAGATAAATAAAGTTATTAACTCTGTATCTGATCTCGGCACTTTGGGCATCGAAGCAGAAAATGTGTCAAAGATGCTGCAGTTTAGTGAGACGAGCGCCGTCAGCTCAAAGAGCGTGGAGGCAGAAACACTCCTGTCTGCTCCGGATTCATAACGAGGTCAAGATTCAGATCTCTTCCAGAAGGTTTCCTCTGCTTCACCACGACTCTGATCTGACTTTTACTGTAAGAACGACACGTTTTAATTAGTAACTGCTGCTTCTTCAGCAGAGCATCGCTTCACTCGGCTTCGCTTTGCTCCATCTGCAGCTTCGAGGGAATGAATGAAGCCTGACCGCAGCGGCTTTCAATGAATGAAGAAAAATAAAACTGTCGGCCCAGTTGTGCCCCGCCCACTTCCACCTGCTCAACACATCTCAAAATTACACGTTAAATCATAATTATGAGACTCTAAGTCATAACGGAGACACTATCTCCAGGAGAAGAGGCGGAATTATGAGTAAGTTGCTGTGGAACATAAATCCTGCTGCTTCCACTAAACCTTCGTCTTTCTGCACACAAGCTTCTGTAATAAAGCTGGGAGAATATAATTACACACAGAGGCCGTGTTATTGGCTTCTTTCCCCAACATGTAATCCAATAAAACAATATTTCCTCAGCAGAAAACTCTGCGATGATATGAATCAGACTGTGTGTGAGGCTCGTCACCAAACAAAGAGTTTATCAGAAACAAGGAAAATAAAGAGTTCGAAACGTTTCTCAGGATTCAAGCGAAGTTCCTCCTGATCAAAGGAACAGGTAAGAATAAGCTTCAGAAAAAAAACCTTAAACCGTCTCTTGTCTTCTTCACTGAAGTGAGTTTAAAAAGGAACGACTTTATAACTTGAGGGAAAAATGTGTTTTTTAAAAATTTTAAATATAGAACCACAAGGAAAAGCTTTTGTATATCAGTACATGAGGTGAAACTGTGGAATGGTTTAATATGGAAACCAAGCAACCAGTGGTGGGCAGCGCTAATCCAAAAATTAGCTCCGCTATTTATAAAACGCTTATGAAAATATTTAGGTCCGCAACTTCAAAAGTGCTTATGCCATAGAAAAACTAGCAGAAGCTAATTTTAAAGCATAAGTTCAATTTGACACTTACTAGCTGACAATTCATGTACAATATATGAACAAAACTGCCAAATATGTTTTACTATGGAGTTCAATTTGTGCCAAAAATACATACATACA
>NW_013952897.1:264883-268455 GCF_001266775.1 Austrofundulus limnaeus
CTTTGTACGAACAAAAGTAAGAGAAATTTAGGAGAAGAATACGGACATGTTCTTGCATGAGGCCCAATGTTTCAGATTTTTCCTTTCTGCTTTTTAAAGTTGGTTCCCAGGACGTTATTTATCTGCAAAATTCTTTCAAAATCAAAACATTTCCCCCACATTTGCCCTGAATGAAGAGTTTTATCTGAAATCATGATGGATTTCTGAGCTGAAACCTGAGAAGCCGTCAGAGCAGCAGCCTGAGCCGTTCACCTGCAGGCCCAGAGAGAGCAGCAATTATCAACCAAAAACAAGCAGATTGTCCTTTAGGAGCTCACGCACACAGAAACCTGCAGCATCTGAAACCAGCTCAGAGAGGAAGGCCAGATGGGAAAAGAACACATCCAAGGTCTGTTTTTTTCTGCAGAAAAGGTCACGTTCTTGTTTTTTGGCACCTTTTCGTCTAAAGGTTGTGGACGATGTGTTTGGCATGCTTTTTTATTTAGTCACTGATAAAAGCGGTGATGCAGGATTTGGTCAGAAGTATTCTGGCCCAGAATGACTCAGACTGGTTTCAGTTTCACACAGTCTGGTTCCTACTGCTCGTTTGTTTTTTTACCTTGACCCGGCCGGAGGAGGAATTACAAAAGATAAAATGTGTTTTGCACTGATGAGGTCATTGTTCTGCTGGTCACAAATATCAAGAGGAATGAGCTTAAACACAGAAACAGTTGATTAAGGCGAGAACAGCTTTATTTCAAACGTAAAGGTTGATGTTTGATTCACGCATCATCGTCGACCCGGTTGTTACGAGCAGAACAATCCTTTTCATGTTGAACTTATTTATTGTTTTGTATGTTTTTGGACAATATCACATAAATACAGTATGATGAAGAGTAAAGATGTATCCTCCTGATAGGAAGAAGCAACTCGATTCTTAAAGATGACGTCAAATTTAAATAATAATAATAAATAAGCAACATTTTATTTGTGTCTCACTGCAGTTTAAAGCAGCTGTTTGGATGAACCAAACTTTAAAAGTCATGATTAAAGTGTCTGTGACATGCATATTCTTCAAATACAAAAAGTCAAAGAAAACATCTTTATATTTAAGAAAGTTGGAATAATACACACAATTTAACTCATTTTGTCTCATAAGTGGCAGATTTTCTTTTGAATTTGGCTCAGCTAAAGTGAAACAGGAAGTGACATCAAAGGGGAACTCTTTAACAAATAAAACTCTGATCTTTGTTTATTGAAATAATCTTATTTAAACTTTAACTCTTCTTAATATCTGATAGAGACTCAAAGTAATTTAAAGAAACATCAGATTCTTCTACAGTCTGTGTTGTTAGTTGTTGAAGCAGCGCTCTGTTCACATTCAGACATTCCCCTGTGACATCACTTCCTGTTACTTCACAGGCAAATATCTCAACTGTTCATCTCAGTGACGTGAAATTTATTTTGCAATATTTTATCAATGTCCTCTTTATAAAAATGCATTCATGTTTATTACAAAAACTTGACGTCACAGACACTTTAAACTCTACACTGTAACAAATCTAAACATTGTTATATTTTAACTTCTTTTTATCTAACACGAATACAAAACGATTAAAAATACTAAAACTGTTTAAAAAATTGGGTTTGATTTAGGGATGCACGATGTATTAGTATATGTATAAGAGTCGTGCTCGGAGTCGTGCTCGGAGTCGTGCGGTGCATTGTGACCTGGATGAGAAAGTTGGAGGGTACTTATCTAATGAGGAGCAGAGCAGATTGCATTGTATCCATGAGGCCGGGGAGCTCTGAGCTGTAAAACTTCAGGGACACAAAGTGCTTAAAGAGATGGCCTATTACAGCCTGAGAGCCTCCAGCCGGTCCAGATCTGCCTCTGGACTGCAGCCAGGAAGACAAGTGGARGAATTTAATTCACTTGTTCATATTTAGACCAGGACAGGACTCAGATTTAAGGTGCTTACAGCCAATTATAAAACCAGATCAGGACTTTTTCCTGAACTCGACCCGATGTTCTGTCCTTATCTTCAGCCCCGACATCTCGGATGTGTGAACAAACACAATTGCTCTCTGAAACAATGCCTGGAACAAGAACCRGCAGCGTGACGACACGTCTCGCACAATCAGCTCTGATGTGAGGCGGGTGGACAGAAGCTCGGCCGCGTCCGGAGACATCTTGTCCAGGAAGCTGGCCTCAGATCGGGTCAGCACCGCCGGGCCTCGCTCGTCCCTTCTGTCCTGAGTCGGTGCAAGCATGGGTGCACAGCGGCGCCCTCGGGCCGGACGCTAGTCCGGACCCCCACGGATCACAAGTTCAATTAATTTCACAGTTGGCGGCGCCCAGAGTGGTTCCATTGAAGCCGATTGTCTGGAAGAATGTGACACAGCTGAGGCTCAGTCGCTGCGAGCCACGTCCGATCGGACCGGGCCGCGGCTCTGCAGCACTTTAAAGCTCGGATCATAAGAGGAGATGAGGCGAGCGCACGCATCATTACAGCCTCGTGGAAACGGACCTCCTGCGCCTCGCTCAGCAGAACCTGCTGCAAGTGGAGATCATTAAGAAGCGCCGCAGACGTGCTGGAGAGTGACGATGTAATCTCAGATAAATAAAACCATGAGTGCTGCAGTTATGGGCCGGCGTCAGGATCAGCAGGTCCGTGAAACGTTTGTGAACATGCAGGCAGGACAAACTGAAACAGCTAAAACCCAGCCGAAGGGCTTTTAGTTATTTTCAACACGGTCAGGTTCTGTGTCGCCTCACAAACAGCCAAAAACGTCCCTTCAGAGGGACAAAACTTTAATCAGCTGAGTCGATTTAAATGGATAACTGAACAATGACGATCCCTCCTCAGATAAGACCAGAACCTGAGACCAAACGTGAGTTTTGGAGATCAGTGAGCGGAGCTGCTGCTTGGTGGTTAGCCTGAAGTATTCACCCCTGAACCTCATCAGTCTGGGGGTATTTGGAGCCACAGAGGGGGGCTTCAGGCAAACGATGTGCAGATAATAAGCAGAAAATAACATATAACATAATAAACACCGACATAATAATCCTCCAGCTTTACTGCGTCTGTTTTACCTCTTTAATCGCCTTCATCTCTGCAGCTCCATCAAACCACTTCTGTAACACAAAGACATCTGGGTACGAAGTGTCCAAACAGACCTGAACCCCAACAGAGTCACTCAAATCAACCCAAACCAGGGGCGGAGCAAGGCCTTCTGCAAGAGGGTGGCACCGGGGTGGCCAGTGTGTTTTTTGTTGTTTTGGGGTTTTTTTGGGGGGGTGGAGGGGCATACAAATAAAGAAAAACACTCTGAAATTTCAAGATGGCCACCACAGCTAATTTCAAATCGTTTTTAATCCAACTTTAACCTTCGGGCATAAAAATGGCATAAAACGCCTTAAAAAGTACACAAATTAAATGAAGTACTGCTTTTCAACACTTAAGAGTAAATTCACAAGTTTGGTCTCTTTTTAAAGCTAATAATCTGAATTTTTAACTTCAGCAGTCATTTTCTTTGTAACTCTAACTAGTATTTTGTATATTGAAGTAAAATACACAAAAATCAAGATA
>NW_013952897.1:270373-274668 GCF_001266775.1 Austrofundulus limnaeus
GGGTTTCACCCTGGCTGCGATGACAGCCGTTAATCGCTGTAGTTTGTCGCTCCCCGTGTGTCGAGCCCTTTAGAAGTGAAAACTCTTGTGGAGTAGCTAAAAATGATCACATGTCGAATGCTGATGCTAATGCCATGTTTAGCTAACACTAATGCTAATGCTAATTTTACATATGGTTATGAGTGAGCCATTTTAAACAAATGCAGCTGAAATTTAAATAGTACAGTAGTATCAGTGAGCAATTACCAACAWTTAAATGCAAATAAAAAATCACGTCGGTTATTTGGGGGTGGCACGTGGGGCGGCCATCGGTTGCCACCCTGGCCACCCCTCTGGGTCCGCCCCTGAACCAGACCATTATCTTTATGCTTTCATTTGCACGATATGGACCGTCTTTAGTGTTGTCATTTAAAAATACTAAAAATCCTCAGCAGCCTGTTACATGTACACAAACTGAACGCTGCCCACACTGAACACAGTGTTTGTTAATATTATAATGAAGCATCTGGTCTTCCTGCAGCCACCCAGCTGGTGTCGCCTCTAATGAGAGCGCAGAAAAATCCCTCCGCTAACAACAACAACAAAGAGAAACACGTCTGTAAAGGTTCTCATCTCTAAAGTCCTGTTGAGGACAGAGACTCACCTGAGGTGGGAAGGGTCTGATCACAGAGCCGGCCCCCACCTCTGCAGAAAACCTGCTGCCGCTCATGTTTCTGTCAGATATTTACTGAGTCCTCCTTCACATCTGTGCAGGATGAATGACGTGGAGCGTGTGGGATGGAAACGACTGCAGGTTTGCCCCCAAACACTCGGTGGAGATCTGTGGGCGACTCGGCCCCTCCCCTCACTGCTTCCTTCTGCTAATGAAGCGTTCAGAGGACACCCCACCTGCGTTTTTTAAAATTTTTCTTTATTTGATCCTTCTTTCTGCCTTGAATGCATTTCCTCGTTACAGTAAAACCCACTCACCCTGCAGGGGCTGAGCTGAGAGCCGACTCTTTGCATATTCATGCTAGCTGCCCTGCTCCCTGAACTGTTTGATTTCTGTCTCTCCGTGCTGACGCAGGCACTCCCAGGTCCAGCCCTGCCCGGCCCCGGCCCCTCCACTAAACCCAGGTATGGACAGGCGAAGCACAGACAACACTAACCTGCATGAGAAGAGGCTTTATACGCGGCGTTAGATTCACCACTTTGTTACGGCGCTAACAGCGTTTCACGGCGCCGCAGCCCCGAGGCCTTCGGAGCCGACAGAGTGGCCTGACTCATTCATGGGTTCGCTGTGCGAGCCGAGGCTGAGCAGGTGCGTGTGATTCATTTTTCACCAGGAAGCACGATCATTATGTGTCATTATTCACTGAATGTGAGAGCTGAAAATGCTGTTTTAACCTTAAACATCCATTTAATCATTGGTACGGTTTCCTCTGTGGCTCTGCAGACACGTTTCTGCAGCTAAAAACTCAACATGAATCAAGTTTGCTGCAAAGAAGATACATTTAGAGAACTTTAAAGAGGTTTTTTTACAGATATAAACTCATTCATCTTTCCCCTCGTTCACAGATCCTGTGCTTTAGCATTTCTATGGGATCAATCTTGTGCCAGCAGGAATTGAATTTGAATTTCTCAGATTGAATCTGAATGTGCAGAATTTGAATTTAAATGCATTGGTTTGAACATGARTTTTACTCCTTGAGGAAGCCAGGCAGAGTAATCAAACTCAGATCCACAGATTTATGTTTCACTTTGGTGAAGTTTCCCTTCTGGATGTAACAGAGTTGATGCAATCCACAAAGTGGATTGCATCAACTCTGTTACATCCAGAAGGGAAACTTCACCAATCTGTGGATCTGTGTTTGATTACTCTGCCTGGCTTTCTCAAGGACCAGGATGTGACACAAAAATCTGAATTATGGAACTGAAAGTGAAAGTAGTCAATGCTGCACCTCTCCAGGCTGCAGCTCAGCTAATATCTTTGTTTTGCATGAACTTAAACAAAACTCATATCGTCGTCACATGAAATCCAATCTTTAAAACCTTCATAAAAAAAACTACATTCTAATCACAAGAAAGATGAAACTGCTCTCTGGATGTTTCTCTGCTAACAGCCCCTAAACGTCCCACCTACTCATCTTAAACACAAACACTGAGTCAGCGCTGGAGATCGGGCCGGTTCGTCCTGGTTTTTTTAATATTTCTGGTGTGTGGAGGCAAAAAGATAAAACCCTGCGTTGTTTCTGTGAATACTTTAATGATCTGCATTCATCTTGCTGACACAAAGCCGAGGGATGCAGCGGAGCCTCTTGGTAAACATGCTACATTATAATAAACACACTGATCTGGAGCTTTACGCTGAGCGCCGGTGCTTTGATGCCCCGCAGCTCCAGTTCACACCAGATATTAAACTTCACCACCCCCAGCGGGACGTACAGCAGGAATACGGTTGTTTTCGAAAGGTCTTTGTAAGAAATAATATTAAAAAAAACAATACAGGTGCTTTTTAATGGCAGCTCATCATGACAAAATGCAAATTTTCTGTCAGAATTTGCCCTTTTTAGAAGGTCACAGTTCAGAGGCTGCAGAAAATTGGATTGTGAAGACGCAGACGGCAGCAGGAGAGAAACAACCAATCAGAGCGCAGGATCAAAGTAAAAACAAGTCAGAAAAATCAGCTTTTAAAGATTAATGATGACAAACGCTCCTGCAGCGSTTTGTGTTCAAACTGAAGCTTTCTTTTAGGTTTAACTAAAAACATTTTGTGTGAAAATGCAGCAGAAAGGCTGAGCGCTGAATCACGCTGCTGAGAAATAAGTTCCTAAACGACTCGTTAAATTTAAATAAAAACAGTTAACAGAAGCTAAAATAACACAACTAAAAGCTAAGATTAGATATAAAAGATAAAAGGAGCAAAAAATTTTCTACAAGCATAAATGAGCAAATCCAAAACAAAATGCCAWAATGAAATYCRGAMTTGGCTAAACTGTAGCTAAAAGCTAAATTAGCGACATTCGTCCGTCCGTTTCCTTCTGCTCATCAGGGGTTGGGTCGTGGAGGCAGCAGCCTACGCACATTTTAGCACAAATTAGCAGAATAATAAACCTGAATTTTAAAAGACAGTAGCAGTAGTAAACTTAGTAGTTGATTAAAATTAACGTTTTTATATTTCAACAACTGTTTGCTAATTTTAGTTTTTAGCTGCTATTTTGCTTGTTTTAGCTTTGTTAGTTGGGCTTCTTTAATTTTAGCTTTTACTCTTTTTCAATCTACAGTATTTAGGTATTTAGCTTTCAGTTTTTGCTCTGATGCTTTAATACTTTAATAATTCTTACTAATTTTAGCTTTTAGCTACTATTTTTTGATGGTTTTAGCTGCTACTTTGCGTACTTTAAGCACACTGTATTGTTSTTTTAGCCTATAATTTTAAGATATGTAAGCATTTAGCTTTAGTTCTGCTTATTTTAACTYTTAGCTTCTGTTCTGATGGTTTATTATTTTTAAAAACTCTTTAACTAATTGTAGCTTTTAGCTACCATTTTGCTTGTTTTGGTTTAGCTATGGCTTCTTTAATTTTAGCTTTTACCTTATTTTCAACCTACAGTGTGTATGCATTTAGCTTTTACATTTTGATCTGATGGTTTCACATTTTACCAACACTTGCTAACTTTAGCTTTTAGCTACTGTTTTGACTGTTTCAGATTAAAACTAATGTTTTTTAATGTTTTGCTTATCTTAGCTTTCAGCTGCAGTATTGATAATGTTACATTTTAGTTATTATTTTGCTGTTTTTTTGGTACTGTTGTACCTACACGCTGCTAGGTATCTCTATATGACCAGAAGCTGAAGTAACGAAGCAGCTAAAGGGCTAACAAGCTAATAGCATGATCTGAGCAATTACATATTAAAAAACTGGACAGGAAATTTTCTGAAACATTTAATTTTATTATTTTTATTATTGGACCAAAGCTACAACGAGCTGCTGCTCGAACTGCTCCGACTCAGCAAACTTATAAACAGTTTTAAAATGTTTCAGATTTGATCTGATGTCAGGTGTTTTACATTCTGGGCTGTATACATCCTGAGCAGAACGTATATATTTCTAATTTCAGATAAGAGCGTTTAACGCACACACAGATAACGCAGGTTGACCTTCCTCACGCTGGACTCTTCAGATGAGATTTCTGTGAACAAACCTGCGCTCCATAATGCATGAGGAGAGGCCTGAAGAGGCTGTGTGTGTGTGTGTGTGTGTGTGTGTGTGTGTGTGTGTGTGTGTGTGTGTGTGTGTGTGTGTGTGTGTGTGT
>NW_013952897.1:276295-277631 GCF_001266775.1 Austrofundulus limnaeus
TCTCTGATGCGTCGCTAGCTTCTCTGATGCTAACGCCAGCTAATCCATACTAGTCACTAGCCCCTCTGATGCTAACGCCAGCTTATCCATACTAGTCACTATCCTCTCTGATGCTAACGCCAGCTAATCCATACTAGTCACTAGCCTCTCTGATGCTAACGCCAGCTTATCCATGCTAGTCACTAGCCTCTCTGATGCCAACGCCAGCTTATCCATGCTAGTCACTAGCCTCTCTGATGCTAACACAAATGAATAGTCTCCTTCTCATTTGCCAGCTCCAGCCTCTCAGTTAGCAGTGCCGGCCTTTCATTAATCAGRAAAGAGCTGGATTAGGAATTGATGTAGCCTGCTGCTACAAGGATTTAGCAACCACTGGTTATGCAATAGTCTTAATTTTGGGCCTCATACTGCACTTCTGGGGAAAGTGCTAACTAGAGATGTGATCTTTATGAACAATCCAAGTCTTTTTAACGACTCTTTACAATGAAAGAGACATTTATCTCATCTTTACTGTCACCTCCACAGCAGTGGAGTTCTGTTCATCTGCTAACCTGCTAATAGCAGAACTAATGATTAGTTGAGCGGTTTAGTATTGATAAATTAATAACAGATTGAACTGCTGCTTAAGTTTAAAGGCTATTTTATCATTGCTAACATTGTTACTACATAAATCACCTCATTCAGGTGCTCGACAAAACTGCAGCAAGCAAAGCACGATGACATCATTTAAATGTTTCTGTGTTTAGGATTCTCCTCCCGTGTACACACCACAACGTCTAACTCATGGCTTTAGTTTACTGCAAAACAAAAACTTTAATATAGATTTTAAGCAAAAACTGAACAAAAATTTGTCAAGACAAACTAAAATCGAAACTCAAAACTATTGTAAAAAGTCAGAAAAACTCATTTTTAAATGTTTTCCCAGCATCCTTTGCAGCTTTCAGTCAAAGATTTCCTTGCAGAATTTAAAAAAGTGAAACAAAAACACATCTTTGTTTTAATCTGAGGCTTATAGAGATCATGTTTAGTGTTAATAATGTTGAAATAWAAGTACAGGCGGTCATTTTTCAATGCCTTTTCCCCACATCTGCTCTTCCTGTTTGTCAGCTGTAGCTCCGCCTCCTGCTTTTATCATTACCCAGCATGCAATGCACCGTGATGTAGTGTCACTTTATCCATTTTATTAAATTTGACCTCTAATGCAGAGATGAATGTTCATTATAGATCTTTAAAACATTTTGAGTTGTGTTGTTTTAGGGTTGTAATGTTAGGAAATGTTCTGATGTGAAGGAAGATTGAAATTCAGGATTAAAATTAAAAATTTTATTTAAAATTT
>NW_013952897.1:277641-279647 GCF_001266775.1 Austrofundulus limnaeus
CATCATTTCATGTCTGTGACTGTTTTGATTTGATGTCTTTGCTTTTACGAAAATCTGTTTATTTTATTCTCGGTTTTATCAGTTTTTGATCTCTGTGTCATTTCGCAACATTTTATGTTTGAATTTTTAAATCACAAATTTTTTTTGCACGTTTTGAATCTGATTGGTCCTGCATTTATTTGAAATTGTGTCTGATTTTTTTTCACGTTTTATGGTTTCCAGTTTGTTTCATTTCTGAAACAAACTCAGCAGCAGAGACTCCAAAACTAACAACTTCTTACTAAAAAATGTTTTGACCTTATGATGTATTTCTCTTCCTGGTTACAACCCTGGAGGAGTTGACTTTTACGTCAGACGTAGAACGTAACTCATTTTGTTTAGACTAAAGAAAGAACACATGATAAGACACACAACAACTCTTTGTTTTAAACTTAAAGTGCCGGTGACATCAGATTTTTGTAATAAATATGAATTACTTTTTGAAAGATAACAATGATAACACATTGCAAAAATAAAAAAAATCACACCACTGTGATGAAAAGTTGAGATATTTATATGTGAAGTAACAGGAAGTGATGCCAAAGAGAAATGTCTGAACAGAGAACATGACAACACAGACTGTAGAGAAGAATTTGATGTATTTTTAGGTTATTTTGAGTCTCTATAAGTGAGAGATGAAGACGTGTCAAAGTTTAAATATTATTGTTTCAATAAACAAAGACCAGAGTTCCCCTTTGATGTCACTTCCTGTTTCATTTTAGTTGAGCCAAATTAAGAAGATCTGCCAGTTAAAAGACAAAATGGGTAAAACTGTGTGTATTATACCAAATTTCTTAAAGAAAAAGATGATTATTTTTACTTTTTGTATTTGAAGGATATGCATGTCACAGAATCAGKAAGTATAAAATTCAAAAGTGCATCTAATCTGCATCATTTATAAAATSTCCTTCAGGCTCACAACGTCCAACATGAAAGGTGGCAGGTGATCCTTTAATAACCACCTTATAACTAATATGAAAGCATCTTTTTAGCTTTTGATGCAACAAATGAGAGCATGCAGCCCTAAAGACCACCATCTTCCACCTCGTATGGATCTTTCCTAAAGTTCAGAGGATGTGACAAAGGCAGCAGCGAGGAGTGACTCCATCCAGARCCCGTCTGCCTCCCCTCCCTCGGACCGAATCGATACGAAGCAGAGCGGTCAGGWGGGGGAACAGAAAGGCTCAGCGAGCTGATGACTTCACCGTACATGATTCCATCGATCCGCCGTCCTTGGAGTTTAAAGTTACCGTCTGCTCGACAAAGGCCGGCCCCCCCACATGAAGACCCACAAAGACTGGGAGTAATGGAGGAGAAGAGGGAGAGTGATATCCACCCCGACACCCCCTCCTCTCTGCCACACAAGGAGCAACGCCGCGGCCGCGAGGGATTACATCTGCAGCCGAGCGTCCCAATAACACAAGGTCACCTTAAGTGGATTGGGGGGGGGGGGGGGGGGGGGGGGGGATTCCCTCGGGACAAAAACAGCAGCAAGTCATGAAAAAGTAATTAAGCAAGATGCACATGAGTGGATGCCACAGGCAGGGAGGGGAGCTGAATGTTTGCACACAACACGTCTGAGGAGAACCTCACAGCAGCCTGACTCCTCTCAAGGTTTCACTGATCGTACGGCAGGAAAATACGTCACGTATTCTTAAATTCATGATGGGAACACCAGGAAGGACAAGCTGTGAAGAGTCCAGGAGTAGGCTCAGAGAACGATGTTCAGAAAGAATAAGGAAACCACAGACCGGACCGGACCGGACCGGACCAGACCGGACCCATGAGGGTTCTGCTCTCCTTCAGCTGTGACAGAAACAAATCTTCTCCCAGCTGCTTGAGAGACGTGAAGATCAACATGCCTCAGAGCTCACTGACGTCTTTACAACTCTGTGCTGTTCTTTTCTGTCATGCTCACACACACACACACACACACACACACACACACACACACACACACACACACA
>NW_013952897.1:280877-283486 GCF_001266775.1 Austrofundulus limnaeus
GAGACAACAGGGTTAGAAACTAGATATATTATTGTGATGGCATGTATGACCCCCACATACATGGGGGTCCGGGGGGGGGCTCATTGGTGAGCCTGATGGATGGACCTTCATCAGAGTTAAAAAAAAAAAAAGTAAAATAAAATAAAATCTGAAACTTTTAAATATGGGGTCTATTGTAAGAACCACGGATACAGACGACCAGAATCATGGGRAAAAAAGACACAGTACAAAATACAACTTGACACCCATTTTGCATATGTGTGTGTGTGTGTGCGTGTGTGGGGGGGGGGTTTAAAATAAAGGTTTTCAAAAACAAAATTAGGAGAAACAAACGAGATGAAAAGAGGAACAAAAAGGAGGGAAGAAGTGAAAAAAGATTGAGACGTGAAAAAAACGAAGCATAAACTGAAATAAAAACAGTTACAGTCAGAGAGCAGTGCACAGAGAAGGAAAATAATTTAGATTTAAAAATGTAAGAAACATATTATAGAGTAAATAAATCTAGTTTTATGTTTGTTTTTGAATCTGTCGGATCAGACGAGCCCTGCAGTCTCAGGATGTTCTCATGGAGCAGATGTGGAGCAGCAGTCCTCAGTGACACAGTGCACATCTGTCCGTCTCCTTCCTCTGCCAGGAGCTGTGTGTGTGTGTGTGTGTGTGTGTGGTGGGGGTGCCAACAGCTCCATGTTAAACTCAGACACGAACGACAGACGAGGCTGACAAGACCTCCGCTTTAAGGAGACACACGTCTGTAATCAGGGCAGTGATACGTGAGGAGACCTCAGATCCTCAGGAAACTGAAACCTGACGGATCAAATCCGTCCAGTTTATCCTCTGGAGGGAAAACAAGTCTTAACCTGACAGGAGCGTGGCTGTGGTAAACAGGAAGTAGTAAACAGGAAGTAAACTCACAGGGACACATTTCTGGAGAATGGAGAGAAGTTATCAGGAAGTTGCTGCTATGCTCTAGGCGACCGCCTAGTTTGCCTATGCCAAGAGCCGGCTCTGAACTCAGCTGATCACTGTGTGTGTGTGTGTGTGTGTGTGTGTGTGTGTGTGTGTGTGTGTGTCAGGTGAGCAGAAAGCAGGCAGCACGTACCGTAAGACATGGGGACGTCCAGGTCCCCCTGCCAGGACATCTGTCCCGACTCGTCGATGGACTGCTGCGCTGTAGAAACACAAGAAGCCTGGTGTTTAGGCCCGGCTCCCAGCCCGCCTCTCATTCATTCAGAGGGACGAACAAAAGCAGAGCCGTGTACGAGTGCAGCGTGCTGCCTTCACACCAGCTGCCTACAGAGTGTGGAAGTGTTACTTTGTCTTTACACGTGTGGATTTGATCAGGGAGGAAAAAAAACTTTGCAAGATGTCACTTCAAGCCACWCGGAGTTGTGATGTCCAACTTCCACTGAGCTGAAACAAAAGTCACATTCTTCAACCGCTTTCTTTCTTTTCTTTTTTTTTATCAGCACAGTCCTGAGCTCAGTCATTTGGCAGGAAGAGGACGACAGCACGACACGGTGGCTGTGAGTGAAGTCATCATTAATCTGCACTGCAGAGAGAGGAAAAAAAAACACACTATACCTTTCAAGTGGCCGCGTCCGAGCGTGACGAAGCCCGAGGAGATGAAGTTGTGYATGTCCGCACCGCCGACACGCAGGTTCTCGTGTCCGTAATGACCTGGAGGGAAACAAGTCATGCTACACTTAATATTTCATTTATTTGTGTCGCAGCTGTTTAAACAAATGTTACAAAGTGCTTTTCATTCAGAAATCAGTTAAAATATCATAAAACACAATCTGAAACACAAAATTTAAACAAAAAAATAAATGTTAAAACCCTTATAGAAGTAACTTTAAGTAATGATTTGAAAGAAAACAATGAGGTGGCCTGTTTCATATTTAGCAGGTGTAGCCTCAGACTGTCTGGTCCATATTTACATGATGACATCACACAGTTGTTGCAGATTTGTCAGCTGCACATCCATGATGTGAATCTCCTGTTCCACCACATCCCAAAGGTCTACTGGAYTGAGATCTGGTGACTGTGGAGCCATTCCAGTACAGTGAACACATTGTCATGTTCAAGAAACCAGATGATTCACGCTTTATGACATGTAGCGTTATCCTGCTGGAAGTAGCCATCAGAAGATGGTACACTGTGGTCAAAGGGATGGACATGGTCAGAAGATGGTACACTGTGGTCAAAGGGATGGACATGGTCAGAAGATGGTACACTGTGGTCATAAAGGGATGGACATGGTCAGAAGATGGTACACTGGTCGTAAAGGGGTGGGCATGGTCAGAAGAAGGTGCACTGTGGTCATTAAGTGATGGACATGGTCAGAAGATGGTACACTGTGGTCATAAAGGGATGGACATGGTCAGAAGATGGTACACTGTGGTCATGTAGGTATGGACATGGTCAGATGATGGTACACTGTGGTCAAAGGGATGGACATGGTCTGAAGATGGTACACTATGGTCATAAAGGGATGGACATGGTCAGAAGATGGTACACTGTGGTCAAAGGGATGGACATGGTCAGAAGATGGTACACTGTGGTCATAAAGGGATGGACATGGTCAGAAGATGGTACACTGGTCGTAAAGT
>NW_013952897.1:283726-290789 GCF_001266775.1 Austrofundulus limnaeus
GGGATAGACATGGTCACAAGATGGTACACTGTGGTCATAAGGGGATAGACATGGTCACAAGATGGTAAACTGTGGTCATAAGGGGATAGACATGGTCACAAGATGGTACACTGTGGTCATAAGGGGATAGACATGGTCACAAGATGGTACACTGTGGTTATAAAGAGATGGACATGGTCTGAAGATGATACACTCTGGTCATAAAGGGATGGACATGGTCAGAAGATGGTACACTGTGGTCAAAGGGATGGACATGGTCAGAAGATGGTACACTGTGGTCATAAAGTGATGGACATGGTCAGAAGATGGTACACTGTGGTCATAAAGTGATGGACATGGTCAGAAGATGGTACACTGTGGTCATAAAGGGATGGGCATGGTCAGCAGATGGTAAAGATAATTTAGTTAAACTTGTGGGGGTTTTCTACTTTGATAACAGAGATGAATTGCCTAAAATACACAATGACAGTAAGCACTTAACTAAATATTCTGGGCTACAAAATATAAAAAATATATCTTATTATTATCTTTTGCTAATTTAATGGGCCTGCATCTAAGATTTTGTCCTTTTCATCTCTTGGTTTGGCAGATTTGCAACAAGTGCCTTGATTGGATGAAAAAACCCTGTCTGTGATTGGCTGATTCAACATTAGTGTTAACGAGCAGGTGGACAGGTGGACCTAATAAAGTGGTCGGTGAGTGTACATGTTACTTTTACTTGAGTCGTTTTATTTTGAAGTATCGCTGCTCTTACTTGAGTTAAGTTTCTATAAACTCTACCTGCTGTGAGGAACTTCACTGAATGAAGAACAAACTCGACTCCTACATGAGTAAATCAGGACTGATTATTTTACAAACTATGAAGCCTGATGAAYGGCAGAGAGAGAAAAACCTACAAATATRAATRAAACTCCTGCTSTGTCTGTGAAACAACTTTGTTCTGTTTTATTCACAGCAAAGAAAAGAAGAAGCGTTAAAGCACGCCGTGTAATTTTATCTTTTAAAAGTTAATCGATTTAACCTAAACGCCTCAAATCAGGAGTTTTTATGCCTTTAAGGCGAGCAGAAACCAATTTCAGCCATTTCAGGGAGAGAGGCTGAGAGATGAGCAGAATACTAACCAGATCCAAAACAGCACGGCAGACAAAACTCGCTGTCAGCTGGGATCAGGAGCTCCTCAATATTTATTGCTTATGAATGCCAAGAATGCAATCAGCATATTTTTATCAGCTGTTGATCTTTTCCTTCAGTCACTGTTTGAAATCAGACAGTTTCATAAAAAGGCTTTGGTTTAAGAAACGAGGAAAAAAAGACAGAATCAAGTCGGTCCAATCATCTCCTCCTCCTCCAAAGATCYACCTCAGACCTCTGAGCTGAGATCRAACCGAGACCTGAACCCTCCTGATGAGCAGAAACACCCGGGAGCTTCAGSTCTGCAACAAAATGCTCATTTTCTTTAATCACATTAAACCTGATCAAACCCTTTGATTTACAGAGTAAAACATTAAAAGTGGGTCTCTCGTCTGTTTATTATTTTAACTCTCTCAGGATGAAAAGCTGATGGTTCAGAACTCCTGCACCCTCCAAGGACCAGACCTCGGAGCTGGAGCTGCTGACGGATACAAACTGCTCCCGTGTGAAAACTTGAACCTGTGGCCTCTCATTATCTCAGGAACGTGTTTGTAAAACTGCCTCATCTACACAGTTTAATGAAAACCAGAGGTTTGCTCCTCATTAGTGATGTGTTCGCAGAAAAGTTCAGCAATTAAAGGRTTTCACCTAAACTTTAACAGAGAAATATTTCCATTCATTCATTTATTATCTAACAGCAACAAAACCAGAATTTAAGACTAAAAAACATTTATTTTTGCACATGAATGACTTTTCCATCCTGAAAGGCTGGGTAAATAAACYGATTTAATTGATCTGGGATCKATGTCGTTTAAAGTTGGGAAAATTGATTCATGGAGTATAAGATGGATTTTTCTCTGAAGCTGAGGTKTGTTTCTATATTTTGTCACTCCTGGCTTGCCGTATGTTTACATCTGGTTGATGTTCAGTGCTAACGTTAGCTTCTGACAACAAGTTATCTGGAAGAAAACAACAGAAACTAAAGAATCACAAACATTACAGCTGACTCTCTGCAGAACAAAGATAACAGAGACCATGGAGACTTCTGTTTGTAAAGATTTACTCTGTAGAGGAAAACTACTGGATGTGATGCTGAGTTACATTCACATCATATTCTAGAACTGCGAAGTGGTAGTGATGTAACTCCACAACAAACCAAATGAAACTGCAAATAAACATTGATTTTATTACRTACAGTATTGCACAGAAAACGCACTACTTGCGTGAGTGACTGCACAAAAACATTAAGATCCATAACTAACAGTAAAAGTTATGACGTTAACTCTCTAAAGCTGCGAGTAGTCGCCATCTTGAAATCCAAACTGGGGGTACTCGAATGAGATTTACCCCTGGAGGGGGCGTTCCAGTTTAAATTTACCAATGCATCCAACAACAACACTGTCACTTACAATTCCTTTTTCATTTAAAACCTTTGAAACTTGAGACAGTTTGGTTTCAAGATTAAASTGTTTAATTTACAAGTTTCTCCTTAAAACCTGTTGTTTATGGTGAAGAGAAATAAAGCGAATTTGTATTCTGAAACACAGCTGAACCATTTTCATTATTTAAGAGCAGATTTGATTGAATTGAATCATGATTACTGTATTTATTCATGTATAATACGACCCCCCTTTTTTGAGCTTAAAAAGCATAAAAATTTTAATTCTCAAACTACCTCCAATTTCATCCAGACTTCAAGATTTTTCAGYCTTTGCAGTCTTTATACATATCAGTAAAATGATCATTGGACTGTTCATTTTATTTTAACAACATATGTACTAAAAGRTATTTTGACAACAAATATATATCAGCTGTAGCAGCATCAAATGAATTCTGGCATTTTACACATAGTCCACCAGGAGGCGCCAACACAAAAGTCAGAGACTTCACATGAGATTTGGACCATCCTGTGGAGGAAAAGCAGATTACTTCCTACTCGCGAGCGCCCCCTCTGGTGGGGAAATGTTTTTTCAGGGATACAAACTTTTTTTCAGAACACCGGTAGACGGCAGCCATTACAGACGAACATGTGTTTGTTGTTGTTTGAGGAGCGGCTCGGTCACACACTAATGTCATTAGTTTGTTATTATTACTAAGGTGCAGGACTACTTTTTTTCACATCATGTCTCCTGATGGATCTGTTATTATCTCACTCTGAAGCACAGAGGAGTGTCAGAGGTGAGCTCGCTACAACTGACTTTCACAACRTGGTCTCATTTCCAGACTCAGGCATTTTCTGAATGAAGCCAATATTTCAGTTAAAATTCATAAGTAAAAATATTTATCTGAGTATAGTACTACCCCCCAACTTATGGATGATTTTATGGATTTMATTTTACGTTTTATACTTGAATAAATACGTTAATCGATTCAGAATCTTATGAAGTGAAACTTAATCGATTTAGAGAATTAGCCACGATACCCAGCTGTTAGCTAATGATTCTGTCAAAACAAACTGAAATCTAAATCCTCACTGAGTCCACACTTTACTCCCTAAAAAGTATTTTTGTGTTTCAAATAAACTTTACAACTAAAACACAGTGAGGAAGGCACAGGTGTGTGTTGTTGACCCTGTGTCTGCCTCAGAGATGCTCCAACCTTCAGCTCAGGTCAAACTTTCAGCTAACAGCTCTGTAAGAACCACCTCATGGAGTTAAATCCTTTGTTAACTTTAATATTTCAGAAATTAAACAGGAACAAACTGACTTTGTGGCAGGCTGGTGGTAAATAACAAATTGTTTTGGACCAAATCAAAAACCACGTCCAAAAGATTCCCGTGGGAGACTCCAGCAGCCTGGCAGGGAAACAAAAATCCATTTTGGKTGGTTTAAATCTTTTGCACAGTGCAGTTAAACGTTTGATTTGCTCCTCAGAAAGTGAAATGAGCTCATTTCCTGCAGGCGTCCTGCAGAGCTGGTTTCACTCTGCGTGCAGAGTGTGGGAGACGTTTGTCACCTTTTCTCACAGCAACAAAGAGAGTGCAGAGAACAGAAGCAGGACGTCAGGAAACCCAGGTGACTCCAGAGTTAAAGCAGATTAAAGGCTTTAACTGCAGCCAGAAGAACAAATTATAAACTGTGTGCTGCTCCATGATGCTGATTTTACTATGAACCGCAGATTTAAACCATCTGCAGTTTGTTAAAAAGCTGCGACTTGTGTTCAAATAACAGAAATCTGAAGAATCAAACCAGTTCTGTGAAGAAACACCAGAAGCTGAACTCTTCCTCCTTTAATTAAATTAAAAAATAAAATCTTTGTTGTCAAAAATGTGTGAAACATGAGTCACGTCTCAGCTTCAGGGACAATCAGCTCTTTGCTGAGCTCTGCTCAGACGGCAGCAAAATCAAACACTTTACATTTGGTTAACTTAAAARGGACATTTAAGGAGATTATGTCCAATTTCTACTGCTTATCTGAGAGCACAGGACCAGGAGAGACCTGGGGGACYCCCAAGGTGACCCCAGGCCAGAAAGTGTCCCGTCACATGAACTCATTGTCTCGTTAGAAATAAATGAGTGAAAAAAGAAATGTGAAACCTGAGAGACGAGAAATAATCAGAACATCCCTCACCGTGGTTCGATGCCTTGCTGTGAACAGGTGTGTAATGATTCTTGGAGGTTCTGACCGGCGTCTCGTCTTTGGGCGACCCGTCCATGACTGCGATGTTCTCATGTTCGTACTGAGATATCGGCACCGGTCCTTGTTGCCTCAGAATGTCCGCCAAAGCTCTGGAAAACAAAAAATATCACAGATATGTTTTAAAAAACAAAATCACGTCATGTTATAGACAGAGGACTGTGACTCCGCCCACACAGAGGACTGTTACTCCGCCCACAGAGGACTGTGACTCCTCCCACACACACAGAGCAATGTGACTCCACCCACACAGAGCACTGTGACTCCGCCCATCAAGGCAACACAAGTGATTTTAGAGGTGCCAGGTTTTCTTAAAGGGAATAAAAGTGTGTCAATGTCAGCCCAATGCAAACACTCGGTCCACTTTTCCATAACTTGGTGACTTTGGGAGACACGCGGGGTATTAATAGACGAGCACACTCAAGCTGTTTCCTTTCTGCAGACAGAGACGACCTGATTTTGCCTTGTCCTAGTTGATGCCTCGTCGTCGTGTGCAGCAGCAGCAGCAGCAGCAGCAGCAGCAGCAGCAGCAGCAGCAGCAGCAGCAGCAGCAGGAGGCAACACTCTCAAAGCATTAAGAAGGAGGAGGACTCATCAGAAGTACTTCTCCTTGGTTCTCATCAGATGAAAGCTGCAGGGCTTGTTTGTGTTTGATCCTCATTAAACTTCAGCTGAATGGATTCATTCTGAACTTTGTAAAGAGGAAAACAAACAACTGTTTCTTTAAACACAAGAAACAAAGAGTTGAACCTGGAGGGGTCAAACCTTCAACACTTGGACCATGTTGGACCCAGACTCACAGGCAGGACCTGGTTGTCCACAAACTACAGCAGGACTACAGAGTCCGTCTTCAGATTCTCCATCATCTGGTTCTCTGCAGCAGCTCAGGACCAGGACCTGAACCACGTCCATCAGGACCAGGACCTGAACCACGTCCATCAGAACCAGGACCTGAACCACGTCCATCAGGACCAGGACCTGCACCATGTCCATCAGGACCAGGACCTGAACCACATCCATCAGGACCAGGACCTGAACCACATCCATCAGGACTAGGACCTGAACCACGTCCACCAGGACCAGGACCTGAGGTCACATTAACAGTCTGTCCCTCTGCTGCAGGACACATCAACAGCTGGGACCCCCACAGACTCGTCCCCCATCAAACATTACATTAATGTCAGGGCATCAGGGGTATCAGGGGCATCCAACTGGTGGCCCGCAGGCCACATCAGGCCCGCCTGAGCCCAAACCCTCGATGTCCTACTTTAATTCCTAAAAGCTTTTATTTTTAGTTAAACACAGACATGTTTGGTGTCTACAGAAACATCAGAATCGAAGCTAAAAGCTGCTGAAAATCATTTCTATGAACATGTGAGTTAAAACTACAGGCAGCTGAAGATRAAATTAAAGCAGGTAAAAATAAAACCAGTTAAATGTGTCATCAGAGACGTGAAAATAAAATTTGTTTGGAACAGGAGGCATAATGTGTTAATTTTGTTTTTGATATTGTTTAAACTGTATGTTGTCTTCATGATTAAATGCAGCAAAATAAACTATTTCAAATGAAACAGATCGTTGTAATGTTTGGTTTATTTACAAAATAACTGATAAATGATTTTTAGTAAAATTACAAATCCTCCAAAAAATGACCGTAACCAAGTAAATATAAACATCTGGTGAAATCAGTCTGAGACATTATGGAGCTCTGGTTGAATCTGCTGCTGAAGAGACGCTAAAGAGCAGCAGCTACAGACCGGCAGCTAAAAACAAGCAGCTAAAGACCAGCAGCTAAAGAGAAGCTAAAGAGCAGCAGCTAAAGAGAAGCTAAAGAGCAGCAGCTAAAGACCAGCAGCTAAAGAGCAACAGCTAAAAACAAGCAGCTAAAGAACAGCAGCTAAAGACCAACAGCAAAAGAACAGCAGATAAAGACCAACAGCTAAAGACCAACAGCTAAAGACCAGCAGCAACAGACCAGCAGCTAAAGAGAAGCTAAAGAGCAGCAGCTAAAGAGCAGCAGCTAAACACCAGCAGCTAAAGAGAAGCTAAAGACCAGCAGCTAAAGACCAGCAGCTAAAGACCAACAGCTAAAGACCAGCAGCAACAGACCAGCAGCTAAAGAGAAGCTAAAGAACAGCAGCTAAAGAGCAGCAGCTAAAGATCAGCAGCTAAAGATCAGCTGCTAAAGAGCAGCAGCTAAAGAGCAGCAAAAGAGCAGCAGCTAAAGAGCAGCAGCTAAAGAGCAGCAGCTAAAGAGCAGCAGCTAAAGAGCAGCAGCTAAAGAGCAGCAGCTAAA